>NC_072476.1:90954306-91254556 GCF_027574615.1 Eptesicus fuscus
GTAAAATTAATGTTATATCTATTTTATAACAACAAAAATATATAAAAATCAGTTAAACATTTATCAATTAAAATAATCAAATAAATTCTGAGTCAGTTATAAATATTAAAAGTCTAATATGCATAAAGCAAGATCCAGACTGTGATAATGGGGGATCGGTCATATTGAAAAAATAAAATACGTAAATACAGTATGCATTCCTTAGCAAATTTTTCCTTGATGAGAATAGTTCTTATTGTTACTGGGTAATTTAAGACTGGCTAAGTTATATCTCCTAAGGGCATCAAAGTTTAATGCCACCTGTTTCGCTTTCCTCAGAAGTGTTTCAAGGATATGCATGGTTCACTCAGTTTAATGGTCTGGGACAATGGGATGTGCACATCTTGCTTTGTAGCCTTCTCCAGATAAGATATTCATGAGTATTTTGACATTCATGAGTAAAATGAGCCATGTACCACTGTTTCCCTTCTTATACAAAGCTCCTAAGCATAAACGAAGTAAATTCAGATATATAGTCTACTATACTGTATGTTTGTCCTGAATCTACTTCAAAAGGTGAAAACTGGCCAAAATAATTTCCTAGCAGTATATTTTTATTAAAATGTATTGATTTTTTTTTTTGGTTTTACACCATTTTAAAGGTTTTTTGTTTAATATGCCAGTGAATGAAAGAATTATAGATTAAGACATAATCATAGAATTGATTTTTATTACTAGTCACAAAAAATATTAACACAAATCAAAATAGCTTTGAGGTTAAAAAAATTTTGAGGCGTGTGTAAATTCAGTATCATGGTTTATGTTTGTTCATTGTTAAAAAGAAAACTGGAATGAATGTAGAATCTAGGAAAGAACTCTTCTTGGATGATAGAATTATACAGTGTAAATGATTCAGAAAGAATTTTTCTATTGTTTAACTACTATTGTTCAAACTATATTTAATTTTTCTAAACTGAGGTGACAAAATATATAGGCATGACAATAATATAATTTAGGCTTATTTTATAAAGTATTCTACCTTTATAATAAATGTAATTTACTATGCTACCACAAAAATTTGAAATTATTTGAAGTAGTAGAATAAGAGTTTTCCCCTTTCTTGTCAGGAAGAACACATTAGCAACAACAGATCTGCATATACTGATTTAATATGTTTGGAAAACAAGTATGCTCTATTAGCCCCAAGTTATTCTGTTAGCATAGGTAGCTACATATTAATAAAGGAAAGAGAGCAATAGGAATCAAACATCAAGTATAATAAACAAGGGAGCTCAATCTTGTGCTCAGTAACAAGCATTTGCCTGTTGGTCAGTGCGCTCCTGTGCTCACACATTCTCTTTCCAGCAGCAATGTGGGACTAGCAGCGTCATGGGCTCCAAGCATAGATTCCCAGCACAGGCTCCAAGCACAAGACTGGGAGTGGCAAGGCAATGCAAGAC
The DNA here is from genome assembly GCF_027574615.1 of Eptesicus fuscus. NCBI lineage: Eukaryota > Metazoa > Chordata > Mammalia > Chiroptera > Vespertilionidae > Eptesicus > Eptesicus fuscus. The sequence continues at coordinate 90,955,746 of NC_072476.1, forward strand.
CAAGCACACAGGCTATGCTAGCTGAATGGGGACAGAGGCTGAACTGAACTACGCTTTAGTGTGGACTGAACTGACAGCACAAAGTTTCTGGGTATCGGCCTCATTTCTGGGCTTGATAAAGACAAGGCTGGACTTTTTCTTCAGTGGACAGATGGAGGTGAGACAACAGGAACCTGGGGGCAGCCTTCTGTTTCCACCCCAATAAATATCACCATTACATCTCATCCTCTAATATGTGGGTCCTCAGAAATGTTTTTCTTGTGACTCTATGGAAGCACCGATTTCCACTGACAACAATTCTACTAAACTGTGATCTTTAATTCCTTACCAGTTTGCCCCTGATCCTGTTTTAATGCCAAATTCTAGGCAAATGAGCACATATTAACATGTCTGCCATATATCAGATATTTAATATACCCATTAAAGATTACAATGTTATATAGTATATAGTATATTTAATTTATTGTGTAAAAGTTCAAGTTCAGCAGTCACTTATCAGACCTTGAGAAAGTTTAATTAACCTCTCTACCTCAGTTTAGTCATGTGTTATATACTACTGAAGGAACCAAAATTATGCCACCCTGAAGCTGCTTTTTGGATATTGATTTTAGACTATTTATTAAGAAACCAAAGGCCCAGATAGAACCTTTGACCCTCTCCTGTCCCCCTTTCCGAACAAAAGATTCAGACAGAGAAACCTGCTTCAGGAAGGAGACCTTAGCTTTATTTGAAATAAGTGTGGTAAACCAAAGGGTTTCAGGCAGGTGACGGTTAGCTAGATACCCACTATTTCCCATCCTTTCTGAGTCACCTAGCAAGGATTTTCCTGCCAAGCATGTTCTGTTCTTCCTCAACTACCTGTAAATCACCCATTCTCACTTCTGAAATCTAATATGCAATTACCCCCCTTTTCTCCTTTGTTCAAATTGTCTTATATATCCAATGGTACCTAACTGTCTTTGGAATTTTTATGGATTTATCATATCTTTGTAAATTCTCCATATACACATATTCAAACTTTGATTTTTCTCCTGTTAATCCATCTCTGTTAATTTGGTTATTGGTCCAGCCAAAGGAACTTAGAAGATGGGAGAAAAATTATGAATATTTTTAGCCCCCACAATAAAAAGCCCCCCCCCCAAAAAAATCACTGTGCTATGGTTTTTAAAATTGTGTGTGTGTATATTTAACAACAAATATTTACAACTAGCTGGTGTGGGTCAGTGGTTGAGAATCAACCTATGAACCAGGAGGTCACAGTTCAATTCCCAATCGGGGAACATGCTGGGGTTTGGGGCTCTATCCCCAGTAGGGGGTGTGCAGGAGGCAGTCAATCAATGATTCTCTCTTATTGATGTTTCTATCTCTCTCACTCTCCCTTCCTCTCTCTGAAATAAATAAAAAACATTTTATTAAAAAACAATATATCTATTGTTTATAGAGAGAATTGACTGATTCTAGAATCCAAGTAATTCTGGCCTTTCACAGACAGTAAAATTAGCATTATTGTAACTAGATGCACCAATGAACACCAAGGTAATATCTAAAGTCTAAACACCAAGGTAAAATCTACGGTAGCTGAAAATGAAGGTGAAATCTAAAATAAAGTAAATTCTATATTGTTCTATATTAAAACTCATGAACATTAGGTAATAAACAATGTGCTAGTGTTAGCAAATTGTGTGAATGTCACAGCTGCCAACCTGCCCAGTTTTTTAATAAAGGAAATGAGGAAAATCCATATGGAATTTATATTCCTGTATATTTTCAAGATTGAATAAATCATAAATGAATAATTTTGAGAATGTATTAAATATTTCCCTAGGACTGATTGTGAGTTCTTACAGAGACCAAGTTTTCTAGCCTCAGACAGTTGAGGTTCATAGGATTGAAGTTGTTCAAAAGATTGCGGTCAGCCCTAACCAGTTTGGCTCAGTGGATAGAACGTCGGCCCGCGGACTGAAGAAGGGTTCCAGGTTCCATTCCGGTCCATGGCCTGTACCTTGGTTGCAGGCTTGATCCCCAATAGGGGGCATGCAGGAGGCAGCTGATCGATGTTTCTCACTCATCCATGTTTCTAACTCTCTGTCTCTCTCCCTTCCTCTCTGTAAAAATCAATTAAAATAAAAATATATATATATATATATATATATATATATATATATATATAAAGATTGAGATCATACAATTGAAAGCAGAAGTAGAGCTTAAAAATGAGATATACAGTATAAGACAATCCATTGTATAGCTGTCAGACATCTCTTTCCCCAGCCACCCTTTTCATATTTATTTAAACCTTGTCCATTGAGCTTATGAACAAAGGGACTCTGTTTGCTGGGGTGGAGATTATTCATGAGCTCAGTAAAATGGACTTTCCCTGGCTAAGGTTGATGTTGAGCATGAACATGTCCAGAGCAAAGATCAACATTCAACACACAATATGACATCATTTCCTCAGGTATCAGCCAGCTACCAGGTTGTACAGAGATCACAATGAAGAACGAGCCTTCATGGACAGAGCAGCGCTTTTTTCTCACCGAAACAGACACTTTGCTTGGCTCTGTACTTCCATTTCCTGCCATTAACACTTCTGCCACACAGCATTGTTTCTAAGGAACACATTTTGCAGTAAATGAAGGTCAAGATTGGGCTCATGAACATAAATGTAAATGATTTTGCTATAATCCTAATTAGGCTGAAGCAGCTGGCCTGAAGGAATGGTGATACGGCCTTTAAAGGTTCCATTAAATGAGGCCAATCTTTAACCCTGCTGAGGAAAAGCCCTCTCCAACATAGTACATGCTCAGAATCAGTGACCAATATAGTATAGTGTGCTCTCTACCAAAGCTGGGATTTGCAGGAGCAGGAATGAAAGGGTGGACATGGGATAGCTCCTCTGATTGTTACCCTTTATGTTGCACCAGTGACATATTTGCTTGACATTTGGACTCTTTGAACTCCTAATGCCAGTCAATCAACAGGAAAAGAAGCAAGTTTTTATACTGGCCAGTGAAAATGGTCCTGACTATCAAGGGTAAATTATATAGCTACAATGCATTGGTGGTAAAAAAAAAAAAATGTTTGGAATATAAGGAACACTCTGAGCCTATTATTTGTATTCAGGGGTTAAAATATTTAAAGAAAAATGATCCTGATAGACAGTTTTTCTAATGACCAAGACCCATCAGGAAAAAATAGTTAGGTCATCCAATTATGCAAGGAACCAGGATCAACTGGGTTCACAGTTCAGGACAAAGGGAATAGAAATGAGCAGTTATGATCATAAATATCATAAATAAGTTATGATCATGTGACCAATTGCAGAAATAAAGACTTTATTAGCTGTAATCATTTCTGCCTTATTTTAATATGGATATACTTATAAATATATTAAACAGTTCTTTCCTTTTTATTTCTACTCATCCATACATTTACTATCTAACATAAGAATAGTTCATAGTAGTTAACTTGTATTCAATAATCCAATGATGAGTATGTCTGGTCTAGAACTAAAATGAGCATCAAAAAAAGAAAATAAATTGACCTTTGGGAGATTGTTTCATCTTTTGCAGAAATGATTAGTGCATTTGTGATTTTATTAAAGATAAGTGTATCATGAAGAGATTCATTTAGTTTATAGCAGTGATGACAAGTTTTGAAGAATTGAAGGTATGGATTTTACATTGTGTGAGAATTCACTGATAAGAATAATCTGTCCACTTATACATTTATAATATTAGACACTATTAAATTTTAATTCAATTATTTTCTTGTATTATAATTCACTGATATGCAATAAAATAATTTCACTATCATGGCAACAGATTTATTAAAATTTGGACTTTTTTCTGTTTCTTGGGCTTCCTTTAAAAAACAATACAACTCTATGGTGGTAACCCCACATAGGGATTTATGCTTATATTGTGTTGGTTTTTCTGAACTCATTTGTATTGCTATATGAACTTTTGCCTGATGCATTCTATAAGGAACTCAAATGCTATGTTATTAAATGTTTGTTTATTAGTTTTCATTAGACACTACATTACAGTATGTCACTTGAGTTACCAGAAAAATTGTTACGCTTTATTCCTTACTACATAGCTTTATAAGTTAATAGCAGTATATATTCCTCTAAAATTTTATATAAAGTTAGTACTCTATTTCAGTGTATACAAACTTAGGTATTTCTACTGAATTATATTATTCAGTATAGTCTACTCTTAAAATAATCCAGGAAAGAACATTAAATATCTTTCTAGATTTGCATAGTGAAAACTACTTAGTGTCTTTATTTGCTGTGATGCATATTCAGCAACACCATAACTTACATAAAACTGTATTTTATGTATATAGTTTAATAGCAGGTAAAATTAAACTTTATTGTTTATGGTGATCATAAATCAGTAAGCAAGCAACAAAATAATTATCCAAGTCATGATTCTAGTTAATTCTAAGGCCAACGGAATAGCACAAGGAGCTTTTGCAGATGAGGAAATGACTGTATTTGGATTGTATAACTTTATTAACATCTCTGAGAATGAGTCATTATATCAATATTTCCTTCTTGAAATGTAAAATTAAACTTCAATATGACATGAACTACATGATTAATTTATACTAAATTTATAATTATCCTCACATATATATAACATTACAAATATACTGTTTGTATGAAAATAACTCAATAATTAATAAACAAATACAAGAATAAACAGTTTTGCATAATCACAACTGTAAATCTACTTTTGCACCAATCTGTATACACAGTGAATATATTGGGGTTTAGAACTAGTCACTCCAAGTTGTGCCTCTGTGGTATGTGGATTACTAGGTGTAGTGGTTAATAATGTGGATTTTTTTCAATAGACGGAGTTACATATATGTTGATATATATGTGATTTTATATGCATGTTATTTTGTTGTATTGAAAGCAAGCTTCAAAACTTCATATGTCAAATTTTCTGAAGGTGTTAACGTAATAGATATTTTTATGCATAAAAATGTCAAATTTCGTGCCAAAAAAAAGAGCATTTGCGGGAAGTTATAATTCATTACTTTCTTTTGAAGAAAAAGTTATCATATACTTTCGGAAAACTTATGGTGAACATGCTCCATCTCAAGATACTTCTGAACACTGGTTAAAATGCTTTAAAAGTGATGATTTCGATGTGAAAGACAAAGAACGTCCAGGTCAACCGAAAAAATTTGAAGATGAACAATTACAAGCATTATTGGATGAAGATGCATGTCAAACTCAAAAACAACTTGCAGAAAGATTAAACATTGCTCAGCAAACAATTTCCGATTGTTTACAAGCAATGAGAGAGATTATAAAGGAAGGAGAATGGGTGCCACATCAACTGAATGAAAGACAAATGGAAAACTGAAAAGTCATCAGGAAAATGTTGCTTCAACGGCACGAAAGTCTTTTTTTGCATCGAATTGTGACTGGCAATGAAAAGTGGATTTATTTTGAGAATTCCAAATGCACAAGATCATGGGTTGATCCAGGTCAATGATCAACATGGACTGCAAGTCCAAATTGGAAAGAAGACAATGCTCTGTGTTTGGTAGGATCAGGAAGGTGAGGTGTATTATGAGCTTCTAAAGCCAGGTTAAACCATTAATACTGATCACTACCGACAACAAATAACAATTTGAACCATGCTTTGTTTGCGAAACAACCAGAATGTTCCAGAAGACACAGCAAAGTAATTTTGCTTCATGATAATGCACCATCACACACTTCAAAATCAGTTAAAGACACGTTAAAAGATCTTGCCTGGGAAGTATTAACCCACCTGCTGTATTCACCAGACCTTGCTCCTTCAGAGTACCACTTGTTCTGATCGATGGCACATGCACTTTCTGAGCAGCACTTCAAAATGTACTAAGAAAAAAAAATGTACGAAGAAGTGGAAAATTGGGTCTCTGAATGGTTAGCCTCAAAACAAGAAAAGTTCTATTGGGACGGTATTCACAAATTACCTGAAAGATGGGAGAAACGTGTAGCTAGGGATGGACATTACTTTGAATAAAGCACTTTTGATGTTTCTCTTGAAATTATCGTCTTTTCTTTGATTACAAAATCCGCATTATTAAACGGCACACCTACTATTTTGAGCTAAAGGTAACCAAGACCCTGTGGGCTCAACTTTAACACCCAACCTCCTCTCTTAAATACCTGGAAGAATTCGAATTAAGAGCCTTTCCCATAATAAGAAATTATCAGAGGTGACCTGTTTTGACCCATCTATATGGCTGAGCAAACTACTAACAACTGAACATCTGTTCTTCTTATCACACTGCAGCGACCCCCGGATGCCCCAAGATGCTTTACCTCACCCTTAGTGCAGAATGTCATATATACCTCATTTTCCCTTTCTGGCCCTGAACTCTATTGCATGTGGGTCACTGACTTTCTCATGTATGTGGGGTTCCTGTGTGCATAACATTAAATTTGATTTTTTCTCCCGTCAGCTGTCTCATTCTGTCGCATGGCAATTTGATTATGCAACCAGCCCAAAGAACAAGAGGAGGGAAGGGAAGAAGTTTTCCTTTCCCCCCAATTTTGGTGCTGTGAGCAGGATATTGATAAAATTCTCCACTGGCTAGCTGACAGCTGGCCAGGAGAGCTGCGTCCTCCCAAGGACTGCTGCAGAGGAAGGGGTCCTGGGTGTCTGGCACCAGCTGGCAGTCGTAAGAGCGCTTACCATGTCAGCACAGCCCCAGAGCGCTATGGGACCTGGTGGGAGAGAGAGTGCGGAGAATCTTTTTCTCTCTTTCTAAATTTATTGACAGGAGGAAATATTTGTGGAAGTCGTTCCTTGGACTTAGCACCTTTTGTGAATTTAGTACTCTCGGTTTTATCCATCCACTCCCTCCTAGGGATAGTCTCTCTTCTGTGTTCCTCTGTCGTGTCATGTGTTATAAAAAGGAAATTCCACAGGGAAGGCCAAGCCCAACCCAAGGGATGAGGCTTTTCCTTTTGTTCTGTTCTATATCCCGAGAGCTTGACCTTTTGACCAGTGAGAGTATTTTCTCCCTGGCCTCACCATCCAGAGAGCACATTTACTGGGGTGTATCTTGATGGCCAGTAGAGTGGATACCTTCTTCCTCCTCTTACAGTCCCATTTATCCTCGGCCTCCTATCCCGGAGCCTCTAGAGATCTTTGGGATCTCTGAGTGGCTGGTTTAGCCCCCACTTCTCAAGACCCAGCTCTATCCGCTCAGCTAATCCCCTTAGAACCTAAGACTCCAATTTCTCCAGACAACTAGCTGCCTATTTTAATTTCCCTTTCTTCGGAAGACCCCCAGAGGGCTCTGAGACCTGACTTACAAGCTAAGGGCATTACAGTTCACTCCTGTAAATGAGAAAACTCAGGAAGTAAATTTTGTAAGAGCCACCAGGAAGGCTTGCTTTGCTGTCCCTTACGATTCTTCCTGCTTCAGGGACTTTTCAAACAGTCCCTGTCAGCTTCAGACATTCCTATGCAAGGTCCCTAGTGGATATACCCTGGACCTTTCATGCAAAGGATTCATATCTCCTGGACATTGGCTGACCTTTTAAATTATAAAACCCTCTTAATGCTGCTCTCAGAAGATCCAACACAATTTATAGGAAGATTGGTGGCAGTTCATAATCCCACTCACAGAGACCCTGAGTGGCTACTAAAGGGCATTCTTCCAGCTCATGATTATGCTGTAGTTATCAAACAGGCCAGGAGGTGCCCTGGAGAGAACCCTCCTCACAGGAGAAATGGATGGCCCGACCCTCTGTCAGGACCCCTGCAAGTGACCAGGAAATGGCTCTGCTGGAGGCTGATAGTCAAGGTTTAATACAAGGGATTCTAGAAAGTTTTCCTCCTAAAGTTAATTGCTCAAAGATTGAATTATGTACTCAGAAAGAGGGAGAGCTTCCAAAGGTGTTCATTGAATGTTTTATACCAACTTTTCAAAAGACACACAGCATTAAATTAGGAAGCCACAGAGCGCTGGGACTTCTTAGTGTCTGCTGTGGTAGGAAATCTTCTCCCTGATATTAAAAACAAAACAAAAAAAACAACAACACACCCACAGATTGAAAATAGTGTGGTTGGTTGAAGCAACTGCTAACTGGTAATAGAGGCTGCTACACAATTCTTTGAGAATCATTTACAGGAAAGCAGAAGGAAAAAAAGAATTAAAGGCAGCAATTTTGGCTCTGCAACTTGAACCTTTAGAGAAGCAAAACTATGACTCTGAGAATCAATCAAAGCCCACTCAGAGCACTTGCTATTTGTCTCCAGACAATTGCAGGAATTGCAGGAAACCAGCGCAGTGGAAGACAAACTGCCCTGCACTGAGGAGGAAGGAAAGTTTGAGAAGCAACTGCCCTAGATCCAGAATGCTCACAAGGTTCATTTTTCTCCCCTGTATCCATGTAGAAACTCTTATTTTTAAAATATGGCCTTTTCTCCTCTCCTTTTGATTCAAACTGGTCTTATCCAGCACCCTGTCTCTCCTGCCTTCTCCCTTGCACGTCCACTCCCTTAATCATTAAGCCCTCGGGACAATGAGCTTCTGACCCGCATCAAATAATCTTAGGAACAAAGCCTCTGGTCTATTGATCCCAGAAACAGAGTTTTTGGTCCAACTAGAGATAACCTCTAGGCCTCAGTTGTGTTTTAGCTCCAGGCCCAGAAAATCAGGGAAAGCAGAGGAAGAGACACCAAGGCTGACATCAGGACCAGATGCATTGACCAGTGACTCCCTACGCTAGCACCGACCAATCGGCAGAGATCAGGACCCTGACCACAACCCTAACTCCCTCAGTCACCACGATTAGTGATTTTTCCACTCTCTAGCCCATCCCCTGGAAGCCATCCTGGAGCCAGGTCTTTGAGCATTAACTCCCCTAGCTCCCAGAGTGGGCCACTTCTTAAAAATAAGCCCTTAGGATACCTCAGTCAGAGAAAGAGAAGTGTCACGTGATCTCGCTCATATATGGAATCTAATAAACAAAATAAACTAATGAACAAAATAAATCCAGAGACACAGAACCATGAACAGACTGATGAATTTCAGCGGTAGGGTGGAGGTAGGGGTGTGGGGAGGGCAGAGATTAACTGGGGAATTTATATGTATATATGCATAGCCCATGGACATAGACAATAGTGTGGCGAAGGCTTGGGGGAAAAAACGGACATCTATAATATTTTCAACAATAAAGATACATTTTAAAACAATAAATAAACCATCACTTTCTTTGCTGCAAACTCCTGTTGGTGTCTTACTGGGCTCCAGGCCCCTTTAGTCCGGTAACCCCCCTGACCGGCAATTCCTCCTTAAATGATGGGGTTGGCCAATCCAGTTACACCCCAGAGCTCACCATTAAACTTAAAGCAGAGGAGAAGAACTGGATTTCTTCATTGACACTGCTGTGCCTTTCTCTACTGTCCGCTCAGGGGATCTGTCATTACGTGTTACCTCTCATTCTATTCAATTGGAATTTCTGGGCAACTTATTTCATTGCTCATATCTCAGTCCACCCCGATATCCTTCGGTCCTTTTAACACACCATCATGCCTTTCCAGTTTCAAATTGCTCACCAGAGCAAATTGCTCCATGGCAGAGACTTGCAATGCAAATTTCATGTTGCTATCCAATGTTAACAAAAAGGAGTTTTTATTTCCCTGCCCTCAGACCAAGCCCCAAATCTCTTACTTTCTTTACCAGAAACTCATCTTGATTTAAATTCCTCTGAAGAGAATGCGTTTTTGAAACATGCCCCTATGAGCTTCTGGGACACATGCACAAATGAAGTCAGATTGCTAGGGAGGGCCGAGCCTGTGCACATTATTTGAAAAAACAATAAACCGGTTCCATCAGTAGCCCAATATCCTCTCCCAGAGACTCAGAGAGAGGAAATGAATCTATAATTGACTCCCTTTGCAGTAGAGTGTACTATCATTTTATTTCCTTACCTGGTAATACTCTAGTCTTGCCAGTAAAGAAAGAAGGCAACTTTGACTCAGATGGGAATATAATTTATGGGTTTATATAGGACCAAAAAACCATAATTTCTTTTGTAATTCCTCGCTAACCAGTGGTCCCTCATCTAGCTCCTATGCTTACCTCAATTCCACCTGGATTACAATAGTTGATATCTGCTCAGCTTACTTTTCAATGTCTTTGCATCAACTCTTTTAGCGTTTACATGTAAAGCCAGCCAATTAACATGAACTCACATTGCTCAGGCATATTGTGAGTCCCCCTCAATATTTCCCCAAATACTTAAAGCAGACTTAGACTCAGTAGTCAAGTTTCCACGCTTTTTCAGTATGTAGATGACCTTTTATTATGTAATTAAACTAGGCAGGGAGCTCTTATAGACTCCCTCTTTCTCCAAAGCTGAGCGAGGCCATAAAGCCTCCAGACCTAAACTCCAGTGGGTAAAAAGGACTGTTCCCTACTCAGGACATGAGATATATCAGGGCATTCAAAAGCTAACCACAACATGCATCGAGTCCATTTTATCGATCCCTTTCCCGCAAACGAAAACACAGTTAAGTCCATTTCCAGAGGCAGCTGGCTACTGCCACCAAAGGATTCCTAGTTTTGCAGCCCTTGCTAAACTCCTGCATGCTCTTCTTCCAGATAACATCCCGGAGCCTATTTCCGGTCTTCGAAGGCACTAACCTCCCTTGAAGTCTTAAAATCAGCTTTGTCCACACCACTGGCTCTTGGCTCACCTAATTTTGACAAACCTTTTCATCTCTAGGAGCATAAAATTGAGGCTGCGGCAGGCATTCTAGGACAGTCCTTTCTGCCTCTCAATTATGTGCTATAGGTTATTTCTCATGCCAGTTAGACTCTGTGGCATCCCACAAGCCCCCAATGCCTGTGTGGGGTGGCCTCAGCTGCGACCTTGATCCACATTAGCCTCCCCCATTCTTCTCTAAATCCCCAGGCTGTGCCTGCTAGTTTACAAGTTCATAGTATGCAGCACCTCTCCACATGGCCATAAACCACCTATCAACAGACTCTTCTGACTAACTAAACCTTCTATCGTCTGACATCATTGTAACACTTTGAGGCCAGCTCCTTGACTATCCCTCCCCAATAACAGAGCCCATTCTATCCCCCAGGATTGCCTGGCAACTATAGAGATGGTCTCAAAGCCATGAGAAGATCTCTCAGGCATCCTTTTAGACAACCCAGACTTACTTTGGTTTTGTGATGGCTTAAATGAAACACAAAAACTCTAATTTTCCCCACACAAAACGCCTGAGGCATGCTCTTTGCCCACTATAAAATCAGCCCAAGCAGCTGAATTCATAACTGGTCTTAGAGCTTGCACATTGCGGGAAGGAAAAGCTGCCACTATTTATATAGATTCCAGATAAGCCTTTGGAGTCTGTCATGCTGTTGGCACAATTTGGAAATTGTGTGAATTCTTAATGTCTGTGGGTACTCCTCCCGCTAATGAGCATGTAATCGTTGCCCTATTATGAGCTATTCAACCTCCCTTCTATAATTGCTCCTGTTCATTTCTCAGCCCATACTAAGGAGACCAATACTATATCTTTAGGAAGTGACAGGGCTGACAGAGCTGTTATAATATGCAGCTCAAAACGAACCCCCTAATCCTTTCTCCACTCAATTTTTAAACCTGCCTTTATCCTGATTGATATTATTAACTACTAGGCAAATGCCCCGCAATCTGAAAAAGACAAATGGATACAAAAGGGTGCCAAGCGATTATCTGCCTGATTATACCTTGGGCCAAATGGACTTCCTATAGCTCTTTCTCTAGTCACTCTTTGGCTTGCACTTCTGCCCCACCCAATGGGACATATGTGTGGCAGGGAATAGTTAAGGAACTAAAAGACCATTGGTTTTGCCCTGGCATCCACAAAAATTCGGAACAAATTATTGCCTAGTGCACTACTTGTAAATCTCACCAAACTTTTGGGAGAAATCAATGCACCCCAAGAAGTCCTCCCACACTGCCTTTGTAGCACCCCACAGGGAATTCATAGATCTGCCCCCAAGCTGCCTTACCTCAACTTTCAGAATGCCACATACACTAGTATACCTTCCTTTAACTTTCTGTCCCTGACTCATGTATGCAGGGTTTCTGACTCTCTCATGTATGTGGGGTTCCAGTGTGCATAAAATTAAATTTCAATGTCTTTTTTCAATAGGTGTCATGCCATCATTTAGATTATCCAACTAGCCAAAAGAACCAGAGGAGGGGAGAGTGGAGGATTTTTTTTCCTTTCTCTCACCATATACATACATATATATATCCTATAGAATAAAGAGGTAATATGCATGCCCTCACAAGATGGCTGCCTACGACCAGGCTGGCAGGGGGGTTAGTGAGGGACGACCAAACTGGGCCTCTAGCATATATATATATATATATATATATATATATATATATATGGAGAGAGAGAGAGAGAGAGAGATGGCATATAGACTATCATATAAAATAAGGATTGAATTTTATTAATTATTCTTTCTACTCGTTTGATAGTGAAATCCTCTATGCAAGGACAGTATATTTATCTGTTGTTCAATTAATTGATCTAACAATCTATTTTTTATGTGTCTGTCTACCTACCTATCTAATGATCTATGATCTATTTATGTACTCATTCATCCATCCATTGCCAGAATTCTAAACTAAATAATATTTTGTAATAAAGAATTAATAAAAAATCATGAATGAATAAAACTATTTAACTAACTTAAAAAAATAGTATTACTCTCCTAAAAACTGAAATAGCAAACATTTACCACTACAATTTTAAGTTCAAAAGTTACTTTTTTAATGGCAAAACTGTTCTTTAGAATGTGATTACATTCTAAAAATAAACCAGTATATAAGGTGGTTTGTAAGTATTTGTGAGTGTGTAAGTGTGCAAAAGAAACAAGGGGAAAAGAGAGAATAAAGAAAGAAAATCTTCACAAATGTATTTTGGTATTTTCTATCCTATATAATAAAAGCCTAATATGCTAAGTGTCTGTCTGTTTGACCAGTTGCTATGATGTGCACTGACCAACAGGGGGTAGATGCTCTGACCAGTAGGTTAGCTGGCTGCTGGGGTCCGGCCAGTCAGGACTGGGCTGGACACACCCTGGAGCCCTCCTGTGGTCCCTCCCTGGCCCCAATCGTGCACCAGTGGGGTCCCTTGACCTGGCCTGCATCCTCTCACAATCCAGGACCTCTAGGGGGATGTCAGAGAGCTGGTTTCGGCCTGATCCCCACAGGCCAGGCTGAGGGACCCCACTGGTGCACGAATCCATGCCCCGGGCCTCTAGTAATAAAATAATTGAATAAAATTGTGGATATTTGGCCAAAACCGGTTTGGCTCAGTGGATAGAGCGTCAGCCTGCAGACTGAAAGGTCCCAGGTTCGATTCCAGTCATGTACCTTGGTTGCGGGCACATCCCCGGTGGGGGGTGTGCAGGAGGCAGCTGATCTGTGTTTCTCTCTCATCGATGTTTCTAGCTCTCTATCCCTCTCCCTTCCTCTCTGTAAAAAAAAATCAATAAAATATACTAAAAAATAATTGTGGATATTTGTCATAAGGAATCTCATATGGAAATTAAATTATATTTTTAAAGTCATTTTACTAAACTTTCTTCTACATTATTTTATATACATAAGGGTTGATGCTCTGCCTTGGGACATTTCCCCTTAAAAAAAAGAAATATCCTTCTTTTTTTATAGAACTTCTCTATGTTCCTATATTTTTGGTTACATCTCTTACTTAATTCCTACCTGTTTTATTTGTAGTAAGATTGTATTAGCTCTCTATCACTCTGTAGCAAGGTACCAACAATTTAGCAGCTTAAAACGATACAGAGTTCATAAGATGGCAAGTTGCTAATTTTTTTTTTTAATCTTTATCTGAGGATAGGTTTTTCCACTGCTTTTTAGAGAGAGGAAGGGAGGGAGACAGAAATGAACCTGCCGCCCTTAGGTGTATGGAACAACTCTCCAACCCAGCCCTCCTGGCCAGGGCGGCAGCTTGACAATTTAAAGGCAGCAAACAACCAAGACTGGAGCAAGCCTGCTATCAAGACAGTTTTACACACTCATCATAGGAGTGACATTCGAGCACTTTCGTCAGTTCTATTGCTAAGAAGCAAGTCAGTCCTACCCACATTTAAGAAAAGGGGATTGTACTAAAATGTGAATAAAGGAAGTGAATATCATAGTCTCCACCTTAGAATCTGTCTGCCACAATGATTTATCCTCTTCTAGGAGAGTTTTATTTTAATACTGAGCCCCAGAACATTACTTCTTACATAGTAGTTTTATATTTCCTATGTCAAACTTATGGTTAAAACTTAAGGTTATTTCTAGTGTCAAATATGAAAGTACTCTCCTCCAGTCAGTCAGCTTCATTTTATGGTCTTTCAGAAACTGATCACATATGTTCATTCAATAAATATAATTACAATTAATCTTAAAATCAATTTCATATTTCATAATTTAATTTATAGTAAGTCATTGTTTTAGTTTAAATCAAGAAAAGTGAATAATCTAAAGCATTTGGTGTGTGTGTGTGAGCACACGTGCGCGCGTGTGCATGTGTGTGTGTGTGTGTGTGTGTAAAACAAGCTGAACTGAAGCCTTTTTTTAAAAGAGGGGAAGGGGAACTCCAGATTAACAAATACAAAAATAATAGTATGGAATTTTTTTTTTTCTAATAAGTGGCTCTAATAATACCTCCTATATAAATAGAAGTCCTGAACAAAATATGAATATTTTACCCTCAAAAATGAGTGTTTCCCATTTTCCTTCCTTTAATCTTAGGTATGTTTGCTGCTATAATGTATGCATTGTGTATTGTGCTTTATTCATATTTAAAGTAGAGGCATCTAATCCATTCAGATACCTAAAGGGGAAATCCCAGCTTACATATACAGATTTATAAAGAGTTTTATATAAAATCATTTGTTTCCTTAATTAAAAAATATTTGTCTTTATAGCTTGGCTGATTTTTATTCATTATTAAATGCTGAGCCTATTATGCAATGAATATAAATAAGTATTTTACTGTGTCTCCTCATAGAAATTATAACCACAATAAATCTGATGCAAGCCATACTTGGAGAGAAATTTCCCTACGGAGGGAAATATATCAAGAATATCCACATAGATGTGCAACATGGTGAATGTACTTAATGCCTAAAAATGGATAAAATGGTAAATTTTATCTTATGTATATTTTACCACCATAAAAAATTTATTGAGCCCTGGCTGGTATGGCTCAGTTTTTTGGAACATTGTCCTGTGCACTGAAAGGTTGTTGGTTCTATTCCTGGTCAGGGCACATACCCAGGTTCTGGGTTTGATCCCTGGTGGGGATGGGTACATTAGGCAACTGATCCATGTTTCTCTCTCACATTGATGTCTGTCTCTCTCTCCCTGTCTCTCTCTCTGTCTCTCTCTCTCTCTCTCTCTCTCTCTCATCAGTAAAGCATATCCTTGTATGAAGACTAAAAAAATCTTGAAAAAAACAACAATTTCAAAATATAAACTAAAATAATCTTGCTGAAAAT
Source organism: Eptesicus fuscus (assembly GCF_027574615.1). Lineage (NCBI taxonomy): Eukaryota > Metazoa > Chordata > Mammalia > Chiroptera > Vespertilionidae > Eptesicus > Eptesicus fuscus. Next base: position 90,971,310 of record NC_072476.1, read on the forward strand.
TAGAAGAGTTCTAGATGTTTCATTTTAGATTTATAATGTGCTTAATTAAAGGTAATATTTTTCATTATTTTATTGATAAGGACGAAGAAAGAGGTTAAAGTAAAGAGTACACAGGAAAGGGTAAAAAAAGTGAGAATTTTGTGACCAGCTTTATGATGAATGTCTGAATGCTAATAATGTGAGTAAGCCGAATATGAGGCAGCCATGCAGTAGGGGCAACACAGTATACAGAATAGACACACATTGGGCCTCTGAAATGGTATCTGGGGGACCTTCCTGTGGGGAGCTGGGAAAATATTGGGGATGTTTTGGCCTCTAGCCAGCTGAACTTTTGTCAATGTTTCTGGATGGTTGTGAGATTAATTCTTTCATATTTTATTTATTTTTTTAATATTTTTATTGATTTCAGAGAGGAGGGGAGAGGCAGAGGCAGTGATAGAAACATCAATGATGATTGAGAATCATTGATTGGCTGCCTCCTGCACGCCCCACACTAGGAATAGAGCCCGCAACCCGGGCATATGCCCTTGACCAGAATCGGACCCGGAACCCTTCAGTCCTGAGACAAACTGGCTAGGGCCGTGGTTGGCAAACTGTGGCTCGTGAGCCACATGCAGCTCTTTGGCCCCTTGAGTGTGGCTCTTCCACAAAACACCACGGCCTGGGCGAATCTATTTTGAAGAAGTGGCATTAGAAGAAGTTTAAGTTTAGAAAATTTGGCTCTCAAAAGAAATTTCAATCGTTGTACTGTTGATATTTGGCTCTGTTGACTAATGAGTTTGCCGACCACTGGGCTAGGGCAATTCTTTCATATTTTAAATTGAACAGAAGGATTTCAAGCAACCCTGAAGCCCATCCACCATCTTGACAGCAGAGACAATCTTATTTTCAATGTTATATCATAAATACCTAGCATAGTGCTGACAATTCATAGCTGTTCAATGTATGAGTTATGATTTTCTGAAATTAATACCAATCTTCCATTTCCTTTTCCAATAACTCAAAATCTTCTCTAGCCCTTGGTAATGCAGTAGGAAGGGAGTGTATTGAGCTTCAAAATGTAATGTACTTCTTGTCCAGAGTTCCCTGTGCATGACATATGAATATTAAATGACTCAAGAGTAACTGTTGCCCCCCCCCCAAAAAAAAATTGTTGGAGTTGTGAAATGGGAGATAAAAGAGTTATCACATGCCTTATAAATTAACTAGCTTTCCCGTTGCAGGAAAAATCCTGCAATAGGATTTCCTGCTGCACTCTACCCTGCCTCCGTTCCTCCCTTGTCCCCCGCCTCACCTTCTCCTCCAGCCCGCCCGCGTTTCTGTTCGCCCCCGGCCCCGCCTCCGCTCCTCCCTTGTCACCCGCCCCGCCTTCTCCTCCAGCCCGCCTGCTTTTCCATTCGCCCCCGGCCCCGCCTCCGCTCCTCCCTTGTCACCTGCCCCGCCTTCTCCTCCAGCCCGCCTGCTTTTCTGTTTGCCCCCGGCCCCGCCTCCGCCCCGCCCTTGTCACCCGCCCCGCCTTCTCCAGCCCGCCTGCTTTTCCATTCACCCCCAGCCCTGACTTCGCTCCTCCCTTCTCCTCCCCTCCCCCCCCTTTCGAGGCTGTCTTGATATGCAAATTAGCCACCATCTTTGTTGGGATAATTTGCATACTCGTCCTGATTGGTTGGTGGGCGTGGCTTGGCTGGTGGGCGTGGCTTAGGTGTAGTGAAGGTGCGGTCAATTTGCATATTTGTCTATTATTAGATTAGATCATCACAGATTGCAATATCCTATAGGTTAAACAAATTACCAGTTATAACACTCTGAATGTTAGTCTTTATTTACATGTGATAAAAAAAAAAGAACTTAGCAAATGTGCAGTTTTGGGGCTGCCTTATTAGTTGTATAATATATTTAGTCTTTTTTTTAATAAAATTGACATTTTAATCTCTCTTAGATATAATAAGGAACTGATCAGTGCTGATGGAAATATAATTATCTATTGCTTAGGTATACTTTGGCATGTACTGTGTTAGAGCAATGTGTCTAATTGTAATTTTATAAGACAATTTGAATTAAAATAAAAAAATGTATTTGAGATTATATGAAGAAAATTTCTCTGTGGGAAAATTATTTTTTTAAAGTTTCCAATAGTAAAGATTAAAGAACATTTAAAATATCAGCAATTGGGGATTCCTCTTTGAGATCTGTACCTGGATTTAACAAACTTACACTGTTTTGGAAGAGTCCCCATGCCGAGACAAGGAGGTTATGTAATTACTACAGATGAAGCAGTTTAGACGGGATCTTTGTCTTTAATTCTGTCCACAAGCCAGTGGAAAGAGTACAGGTTGACCCTATAGATCCCATTCTATCACATTATTTATATTTGTATAAAATTAAATAATATTTTGTAGAACCTTTCCTAGGATTAATTTTAGGGTACTAAGGAAAGTAGTGAAATGGAATTGGAGGGTAGTGAAATGGAATTAAATTTTTGAACTTCCGGACATTTAAAATAAACAAGCAAAGAGGAGCACACTTTAATTTTTTTTATTTTTTGCATCCTGCCATGATATAATTGGCAGGATGCAAAAAATAAAAAAAAAAATTAAAGTGTGCTCCTCTTTGCTTGTTTATTTTAAATGTCCGGAAGTTCAAAAATTTAATTTCACTAACTTCTGTTGATTGAATAGGCCAGTGATGGTGAACCTATGACACGCGTGTCAGCACTGACATGCGTAGCCATTTCTGATGACACGCGGTCGCTGAGGCGGCCGCATGCCGAGGATGAAACATTTGCGAAATAATGTTTTTTCCTCAAAGTGACACACTACCCGAGTTATGCTCAGTTTTTTGGCGAAGTTTGACACACCAAGCTCAAAAGGTTGCCCATCACTGGAATAGGCTAAGATTAAAATGATGATTGTAATCTTTCTTGAGGATTTTCTTTTGTAATTCTATGGCTTTTGTCCACATTAGGATGAGGAAAATCATATTCATGAAAAGAACTTAGAAATTGATAAGGCTTTGGCTCTATTTCTTTTTCCAGAGGAAAACTAAAACAATTCAAAAATAAATTAATTTCTCTACTTTTGAAGGCACTAACATGTCAAATTTCATAAATTACCCTGATAACCTATTTCATAATTTTACCATTGACATGCAGAAAGTAATTTGTGCAGTCAAATTTTTTTAAGGTAGGAAATAATCATTAAACCAACACCCACGTTTACATTGCTTTAACCACACAACCAAAACTGAAATAAACTTAATACCATATTTTAACAGCACAATTCTTTTGAAAAGAATCTTATGTCCCATTCATAGTATATTTTTATTAATTAGTTTTTTCTATGTCTATAGACTATTTGCTTATGAAATATGAAAATCTATCATCTGATTCATCATTTATATAGTGATTACCTATTGTGCACAGAAATACTGTGCTTTCTACCTAACCATATATTGTTGACACGTGTTCATTTAAAAACTGACACACAAAATGAATGCAGTTTCAAGAAAGATTTAAATGGCAAGGGAAGATATAAAATATATTTTTAATTGCTAATCATGTGTACATTTTCTCTCAGCATGAGAGTTGTATTTTAATACATTATGCTAAAGAAAAAATGAGCAAAACATGTTTCTTTTCAAGGTAATTTATAATGTCAAGTCATGCATGAGAGTAATGAGATTAATAATAGAAAGTATAGATTTATTCATTCTCTGGATGATAAATCATGACAAGTCATTAGAGTCATTTAATTCAGATGCATTAAAACCATGTGATGGCTGAGAGAATGGATGGTACTATTTAGAACAGTTCATGTCTAGTTGATGAGTTAAAATTAAGTCAGAGTTGTTAGTAGTGTTTGAAAATTGTTTTACACTAATAGAATTCTGGCAACTTTGAATGAAGTATAAATTGTATAAGAATTGCATATTCCCTGTGAAAACTTCAAAACTGCACATAAAAAGAATATTCTAATAGAAGCTGGTCACTCATAATTTATGACATATTGATTGAGCACTTAACATGGAACACATCACTAGCCCCAACAATTAAGTAAAATATAGTAATAAACATAAAGAAAATGAACATCATTTCCAATCAGTCTACAATTCTTTGTATGTTTATTATTAATCCTAGGTATGCTATTATTTTTTATACTTTTATTTTTATAATTATAGTTTTTATATTATATGAAAACCTGGTTCACAATTCAGAAATTACAAAGGGATTTCTCTAGCTTGCCTCTGTCTCAGACTATTTTGGCTTGAGGCCATTGGTTCTCACGGATGGCAGGATGCCAGTATCATTTAGAGGACTTTTAAACTCCAGATATCCCAGGGCTTCAATCGTCTGCAGTTTCACTTGGGTATAGTAACCGTGTTTAAAACTCCCCAGGTGACTCCCATGTGCAACCATGGTAGCAGACCGTTTTTTAAAATTTACATTGGATATTGTATTTTTAAGATCTTTATTATTATTTTTTTTTACTGGTGCATGTTTAGGGTTTTCAAAGTGAAAATATTTAACCAGCTTAGCTTTTGCTTTTTAAATATATTTTTGTTATATTTATATTACATGTCTTTTTTTTTAGTTAGAATTTTATGGAATCAAACATCCATATTTTTCCGTGTATATATTTGTTTGATGTCCTGCTCTATGGGTAGTTTTTACTTCTTAAGTATATAGAGATATAATTCATATCTAAATATACACTGAGTGGCCAGATTATTATGACCACCTGACATTTGCAGGCAAATTAGCCATACACTGCATCATATGGGATATGGAAGCCGAAGGCCTGTTTGAACACCTTTGCTGTCTGCAGTTACCAAGATAAAACGTCTCCAATTCACAAAGGAACACAAGGATTGGACAGTCGAGCATTGGAAAAAAGTCATGTTTCCAGTTGCATCATGCAGATGGCAGAGTGGGAATTTGGCGAAAACAGCATGAAAGCATGCACCCCACATGCATGAGTACAACCCTTCAAGCTGGTGGGGGCAGTGTTATGGTTTGGGACATGTTTTCCTGGCATGATCTGGGCCCTTTAATTCATGTGGAACAACGTCTGAATAGCACAACATTCCTAAGTATCGTTGCTGATCAAGTTCATCCTATCATGTTGATGGAGTATCCCAATGGAGATGGCTTCTTCTAACAAGACAATGCACCATGCCACAGTGCTCGTATTGTGCAGGAGTGGTTTCAAGAACATGGGGGAGACTTTACCTTGCTTAGGTGGCCCCCACAATCACCAACTGAGCATTTGTAGGACGAAGTTAAAAGAGCCATCAGGCAGCTGGTTCCACAACCATCAAATCTCACAGAACTGGACAGTGCTATTCATCAGGCATGATGTGATTCCTAGCATCACCTTTCAAAATCTCATGGAGTAAGTGCCAAGAAGAATTGCCACAGTATTGAAGGCAAAAGGTGGCCCAACAAAGTACTAATGGGGTGGTCATAATAATCTGGCCACTAAGTGTATATCCTATATACATACAGTATCTACACTAATAAAAGAGTAACATGCAAATTTACCATCACCCCGCTACACCCACAAGCCACACCCACCAGCCAATCAGGAGTATGCAAATTATCCCAACCAAGATGGCAGCTGACCATGGAGCGAGCAGGAGGCTTGGGTTGCCCTGGCAATGGAGGAAGCCAAGCTTTCCATCTACTCTGGCCTGCCCTGGGCTCCGATCAAGGCTACAAAGTTTCAATTATAGAAGATAAATAAATCCCAGCAAAGATGGCTATGGCCATGAAGTGAGCAGGAGGCTTGGGTTTCCCTGGCGATGGAGGAAGCCAAACTTCCTGGCCGGTCCTGGGCTCCACTCAAGGCTACAAAGTTATCAATTATAGAAGATAAATAAATCCTAGATACCAGGGCCTCCACTTGGGTCACCGGGGGTGTGTGGCCAGCCTGAAAACCACCACAGGTCCCTCGCCTAGGCTGCCCAACACCCCAAGGGAACCCCCACCCTGATCCGGGACACCCTTCAGAGCAAACCAGCCGGCCTCCACCCATGTACCAGGCCTCTATCCTATCTAATAAAAGAGTAATATGCAAATTGACCATCACTCCAACACACAATATGGCTGCCCTCATGCAGACACAAGATGGCTGCCACAAGATGGCCAGCAGGGGAGGGCAGTTGGGAGGGACCAGGCCTGGAAGGGAGGGCAGTTGTGGAAGGTTAGGCCAGCAGAGGAGGGAAGTTGGGAGGGACCAGGCCTGCAAGGGAGGGCAGTTGGGGGCAATCAACCCTGCAGGGGAGGGCAGTTAGGGGTGACCAGGCCTGCAAGGGAGGGCAGTTAGAGGCAATCAGGCTGACAGGGGAGCAGTTAGGCATCAATCAGGCTGGCATGGGAGTGGTTAGGGGGTGATCAGGCTGGCAGGCAATTAGGAAGGCAGGCAGGCAAGCAGTTGGGACATCCTTTGAGGGGGTGTCAGATTGAGGAGGGTGCAGGCTGGGCTGAGGGACACCCCTCCATACACGAATTTTGTGTACCAGGCCTCTAGCTTTATTATAATATTTAAATCTTAAATTTTCATGGGATTTATTTTGGTACTCTGTACGCTATATATATTTAAGTTTTTTTTTTTTTCTATTAACCTTCTTTTGGAAAATACACTGTCTTTACCTATTTTTGATATATTCTTTATCATATAAAAGGGGTTCTTTAGATTCTTTATCTTATAAAACACTAGAGGACTGGTGCATGGATTCATGCACCAGTGAGGTCCCTCAGCCTGGCCTGTGCCCTCTTTCAATCTGGGACCCCTTGAGGGCTGTAGTAGTACACAAAGTGGCAGGTGGCCAGGGAGGAGCCCGAGCCCAGGTAGGGTGCTGCACCTCTCCTATTCATCCCGGTCCCTCTGTGCCTGCCGTGGCTCCTGCTGCTATGGATGCAGGAGAAGCTCATGCCACCACAGCTGCGCTTGCCCACCATGCGTCCGACGTCTGGCACCCATTGGTCAGCTGAGTAGCGCTCCCACTCTGGGAGCACACTGACCACCGGGTGCAGCTCCTGCATTGAGTGTTTTCCCCCTGGTGGTCAGTGTGTGTCATAGTGACTGGTCGACCAGTTGTTCAGTCACTTAGGTTTTTATATATATACTAGCGTTCCCGTTGCAGGAAAAATCCTGCAATAGGGTTTCCTGCTGCACTCTACCCCGCCCCACCTGCTCTCCTTCTTTCTCCCCTGGCCCCACCTCCACTCCTCCCTTCTCCCCCGCCCTGCCTTCTCTGCCAGCCTGCCTGCTTTTCTCCCTTTTCCACCAGCCCGCCCACTCTCCTTCCTCCGCCCCCGGCCCCGCCTCCGCTACTCCCTTCTCCCCCAGCCCCGCCTGCTCTCCTTCCTTCTCCCCCGACCCCGCTTCCGCTCCTCCCTTTTCCTCCCCGTGGCTTGCTTGCTTCTCCGCAGCTTTGCTCCCTTCTGCAGCTCTTGCCTTCTTTCTATGCTGTCTTGATATGCAAATTAGCCACCATCTTTGTTGGTGTAATTTGCATACTCATCCTGATTGGTTGGTGGGCGTGGCTCGGCTGGTGGGCGTGGCTTGGGCATAGTGAAGGTGCGGTCAATTTGCATATTTGTCTATTATTAGGTAGGATAGATTATTCCAGTCTCAGAATAACAAGGCTGCTAAGAGTAAGCAATAAATAATAAACACTCTATACATGCAATTATTGGCCATTCAAGCATTTTTTGTCCATATATAATTCTATTAATTCAATCAACATCTTTGAAGAATAGATACATAGTGATATTTGCATGAATTATTCACAACAGAAAAAGAGAAAATATGTAGGATTTACAAAAATGTGTCTATGTATGATTGCGTTTGAAATTCAAATATGAAGATGAAAAGAAAGACAGAGAGTTCAGTTTGTGGCTTATAATCAGTACTAGAGGCTCTGTGCATGACATTCATGCACTCAGGGGGGGTGAGGAGCTCTCAGCCCGGTCTGTGGCTTTTTGCAGTCCAGGAGCCCTCAGGGGATGTCCGACTGTGGCAGAAGCGGGTCACTGCACTCACCAGCCTGGCTCGTGACTGAGTGGCACTCCCCCTGTGGGAATGCACTGACCACCAGGGGGCAGTTCCTGCATTGAGCATCTGCCCCCTTGGTGGTCAGTGTGCATCATAGCGACTGATCGTTCTGCTGTTTGGTCGATTTGCATATTACCCTTTTATTATATAGGATACTATGTTGCTTCTGCTAAGGAAACTCAAACTTAACCTGAACAAATTAGATTACAACTCAGTAAGAAATAACTGGAGGTAATTTATCCCTCTGTGAAATTATATTGAGTATATAGCTTTTTAGCCAGGAATTTTGTGCCCATAAATATTAGTTTTTTTTAGTTTTAAATATGTGAAATACTTTATTCTTTACTTATGTATGTGGTTTCTGTTGAACAAGTGGCACTTTTGCCCACTGCATCTTGGTATGAGTCATCAAGGAACACAATGCAAACACCAAATATGTAGAACAGCGCTTTCTTCACATAGAGAAGAGACAGAGCAAGATCAGCTTCAATAGTGGGCCTCAATCTCCCATGGCCACCAGGTTCCTCCCAGGAGCCAACCCAGTCAATAGGACTGCTATGCACACCTCCTGTGCTACAACAAAGCCTACAGGGAGAGATATAGCAGTGGGGCTGACCCAGGGCCATGGATACACAGGCTTAAGCACAACAAAGGAGCACACACCGAGCCTGAAACAGAGAAGGGTTTTGCCATACATGGTGGTAGGTCCACACAAGCTGTGACCATTCTCTCTCCTTATAGAAGTGTGTCAGGCCCATGGCCCATTCTTACATCACTGAGAGGAAGTCAAAGATACTGCCTTTTCCAACAGTTTCATTGGAATTTTGCCTTTTCCATATTTTTACTTTAGCATTATAAGTAGAATATAACCCCCAAAAGGGATTTCAAGGGAGAAACCATTAGATAATGAGAGGATGATTAATCTTTTATTTTATTTTATTTTATTTGTACATTTCATCCTGGCTTATGACTTTTATTTTTTTATTTTTTTATTTTTTTAAATATATTTTATTGATTTTTTACAGAGAGGAAGAGAGAGGGATAGAGAGCCAGAAACATCGATGAGAGTAATCATCGATCAGCTGCCTCTTGCACACCCCCTACTGGGGATGAGCCCACAACCAAGGTACATGCCCTTGACCGGAATCGAACCTGGGACCCTTGAGTCCGCAGGCCGAAGCTCTATCCACTGAGCCAAACCGGTTTCGTCGAGGATGATTAATCTTATAGCCATTTAATAATACAACTAAGAGGCCAGAAAACAAAATGAAACAATACAAAACCTAAAATAGCAAGAAGTTAATTCATTCCATACTTCATTTGAATGAAAACTGGAATTTAGTTCTATTCAATGTTGCAGAAACACTTTAATCATAAATTGCCTCTCAGCCCTTTCCTCATAGTTATTTGCTTTCAGCTTATAAATTTGCTTACTTTGCTTTCCCAGTATATTATAGCCTTTATAAGGTAATTAAGGAGAATTATAAAGTGGCTTCACAAAATCAAGAACACTGCTTAGCAAAGAAAAAAAAAAAAAACCTGGATGACAAAATTAGAAAATTTTTAAATTCAATGAATAATGTACAACAGGAGAATTGCATAGTCAGAAAAGTGCAAATAGATGAGGTCCTACTTAATATAGTCACTCTAGTATTTCCCAACAGTGTATTACTATGAAAAAAATAAATAAAAACAATGTATCATAATGAAAAATGTATTATTTTCAATAATGTTGGGTGATAACACAAAATTGTACTAAGTTATCTAATGCACCAGAGAAAAAAATGTTTCCATTCATACAGCAAACTATCATCCTATCTAATAAAAGAGTAATATGCAAATTAACCATCACTCCACTACACCCACAAGCCACACCCACCAGCCAATCAGGAGGGAGTATGCAAATTAACCCAGCCAAGATGGCTGCAGCCACTGACAGAGCAGGAGGGAGGCTTGGGTTTCCCTGGCGATGGAGGAAGCCAAGCTTTCCACACACCCTGGCCAGTCCAGGCCTCCGCTTAAGGCTACAAAGTTTCAATTATAGAAGATAAAGAAATCCCAACAGAAATGGCAGTAGCCACGGAGCTTCAGAGAGGTGGAGGCCTGGGTTGCCCCCGGCAATGGAGGAAGCCAAGCTTTCTGCTCACTCTGGCCAGTCCAGGCCTCCACTTAAGGCTACAAAGTTTCAATTATAGAAGATACATAAGTCCCAACAGAAATGGCTGCTGCCACTGAGCGAGCAAAAGGCTTGGCTTCACTCCAGGCTACAAAGTTTCGATTGTAGAAGATATATAAATCCCAGATATCAGGGCCTCCGCTTGGATCACCAGGGGGCATGGCCGGCCTGCAAACCGCCACAGGCCCCTCGCCCAGGCTGCCCCACGCCCCAATGGGACCCCCACCCTGATCTGGGACACCCTTCAGGGCAAACCAGCCAGCCTCCACCCATGCACCAGGCCTCTAACCTATCTAATAAAAGAGTAATATGCAGATTGACCAGCACACCAAAAACACAAGATTGCTGCCCCCATGCGGTCAAAGATCCTGCCCCCATGTGGACACAAGATGGCCACCACAAGATGGCCAGCAGGGGAGGGCAGTTGGGAGGGACCAGGCCTGCAAGGGAGGGAAGTTGGGGGCAATAAAGCCTGCAGGGGAGGGCAGTTAGGGGTGACCAGGCCTGCAGAGAAGGAAAGTTGGGGGCAAAGAGGCTGGCAGGGGAGCAGTTAGACATCAATCAGGCTGGCATGGGAGTGGTTAGGGGGTGATCTGGCTGGCAGGCAGAAGCGGTTAGGGGCAATCAGGAAGGCAGGCAAGTGAGCAGTTGGGAGCCAGCAATCCTGGATTGTGAGAGGGATGTCTGACTGCCTGTTCATCCCATGAGGGGTCCCAGATCGCAGAGGGTGCAGGCTGGGCTCAGGGACACTCCCCTCCTGTGCATGAATTTCATGCACTGGGCCTCTATAATAATTTCACTTATATAGAAAATTATTTATCCAATATGCCATATATATGAAACCTTTATCACATACAAAAATTTATAGCTGTGTGTATATTGTATGCAGACTACAACTTCTCTATAAATTGGATTTCAAAATATATTAATAAATTGTTGATTAAAATTTGAAAGAGTTTCCTTGAGGATGGAAATAAAATAAGAGTTTATTGCAAGTGCATAAGTATCTGCTCTAGTACAAGGGAAGAGTTATAACTCTATGATAAGAAGTATTTTTTTACTTTCCTAAATATTTTTGATATTATAATCATAGAACTTTATTGCATGCTACTATATGAATATTCTCCAATTTGAAAATCACTCTTCCACAATTCCTAAAAGCCATTGTATATATGTTATAGTAACTCTAGTAACTACCATTTGGTTGGATGATTACAAAATTCTTTTTCTTCAAAATTTATCATTCCTTGTTATATAGTAGGAAAGAAACTTTACATATTTACAAATTTAAAATGTCCTTCCTTTAGGTAAAAGAATATGTGAACTTGCTGCAAAAACCTAGACATGTGAATTAGCTGAAAAATGTTAGACATTAATATTAGAGATTAGCTCCAAGATTGATATGTAAATTAGCTGCAAACATTGTCTAAGGTTTAATACAAACACAAATATATTAAGTATTGCTTCTTTGATTAGTAGAATTTCTTGTTCATTACTGTATAGTATCTATCTCTCTTAATATTTTCACTAAGACCTACAGGAATATTTTCACAGACACCTGCAAGTAAGGTAAAAAATATTGTCTATTTATCTGGCAATAGGTAACATTCAAACAATGAGAAGTAAAGTCCATCTTAAAAAGTTCAGCTCTATTCCAACAAAAGTGTACTGAAACATTACCATATTAATATCTTTGTTAGAAATAAAACAGCTAATAAGCTTTATAATGAGTTATACCCTGATGAGTAAAGATAAGAAATAAATAGGGCAGCAGCCCAAATAAATGAGTAGAGTTTTGCTGCTGTATAATGGACTAATATCCACCAATGGACAATTAATATTTTAAACATATTATAGGGTAAACTTAGAATGAAATGTATCTTTCTTTTTTTTTAAATATATTTTATTGACTTTTTACAGAGAGAAAGGGAGAGGTATAGAGAGCTAGAAACATCGATGAGAGAGAATCATCGACCAGCTGCCTCCTGCACACCCCCTATCAGGGATGTGCCCGCAGCCAATGTACATGCCCTTGACCGGAATCGAACCTGGGACCTTTCAGTCCGCAGACGGACGCTCTATCCATTGAGCCAAACCAGTTTCAGCGAAATGTATCTTTCTTAAATATGTTCCCCTTTAGGGTAAATTAGTCTTTTGTAAGCAGATATTAATTTTATTGTAAGCAGATATTAATTTTATCACTCTTTTTTGCTCCCATTCTCACTACCCACTGTCCCTTTCCACTACCCCAATATCCCAGGCTAGTATGCACTTTTAAACCTCACTATGAAGTTTGTATAATTGCTAATAATCTAGAGAAATATACATACTTCTCTCCAGATATCATTTAACAACCGTTCATGCATAGATAAGATATGACCCATGAGACTAATCTTGTTCACCACCCAGTTTTCCTTTGAACAGTTTAATGGATAATCATAGAATAGACTGTCTAAAGAAATATGTCCATATTCTTAGATAACCATCCATTTGTCACATATGCCTTAAATGAGAATAGATTAATATAAATTCTTAGTAAATTATCTTCATCATTCCTTAATTCAATCATTTAGCAAACATTTGGTGAATGTGACTATATCTATACCACTCATCTACTTGTATAAAGATAAATGTGACATGGTCCATTTGAATGCCAATTTTTGTTTTAAAACTTTTAAGTTATTTTCAATATTATCTTTTTGGATGTGTTAAATTATAAATATAATTTTAGATATGGAACACTTAATTCACATATTCATTCATGCTTGCATCTAAACAATGCTTACAAAATGTTCTATTTTCCAGGAAATATGATAAACCTTGCTGGTATGGAAGTTGTGGAAGAAAGGGGCTACATGCTGACCTGACAAGCTCAGGGGAAGTCTGCATGGCAGTCTTGCAAACTCTGAAACCTAAAGGAGCCACAAAGGATGGTCTGAAATTAAACTTTAACTAAAAACAGTTATGGTGGGTAGTCACATCCTAGGCAGGTAGCCAGTATCTTCACAGATAAGGTCAACCTTTACCTTAACTGAGCCTATCTGTCTTTTTGCATCTATAATCACATACCCTTTGAAATGTCTGGGTAACTGGTAACTTCCCTTTTTCTGGACCCCTTGGGGCACAACCTAATGTGCTGGGTGCCAGACAGACACCACAAATTCCTTCATTATCATGTTAATTGTTCCTGTACCCACTTAAGTATGTTTCTATCATTTTACTTTTTATCCAATCGCAGGAGTTTCCCTGCTTTTCTTTCTCCCGCCTCTCTAGTCTATCACCAATGGATTTCATGTAACCCACCTACATCCCTTTCCTTTGATTGCAATGTGTAAATACAGATGTAACCCACCATTCTCGGAGCATTATCTCAATTCCTTGAGGTTCTGCTTCCTGGCATATGTTGACAGTTTGGCTCAAATAAACACAAAAATTCTTTACAGGTTTCAATGGTTTTTTATGTTAACAAAATGAATTAAAAATAATTTAGGATACAGTATGGGAAGAGATATATGATGAATAAATTAAAAATTCATATATGTTATATGTAGAGAGCTATGGATTCCATTGAGAAAAGAAAGTTAGTGGAAATAAGATCTGTGAAATAGGAAAGTTGCTAACATTCATTCATTTTGTCATTCATTCACATATTTATTAAGCACCTAATATATATCAATAACTATGCAAAGTACTGATGTATTAAAATATAAAACACAGCTAAAGTTTTGTGCCCACACAAAGCTTATATTCTAATAAAAGGATTACATTTACAGCCAATGGCAGGTACAAAAAAATAAAATATGAAACAAAGAAAAGCAAATCATATGTGGGGGATTTCAAGGGGAGGAGGGTGGTCATGAGACTCTTGCTGGAAAGTAACTTGAGTAAAGATTTGAATGATGTATGAGAACCTGCAATGTAGATAACTTAGAAAAGAGTATTTCAGCCAGGGTGATGCAAATGGAAAACCAGTGAATGGAAGAAGATCACATGGCCATAATGTTTGAAAATAAGTAAGGAGGTCAGACTGGCCAGTATGAAGTGCTACAGATGTCAGAGAAGGGTTCAGAAAGATAAATTGATATATGGGAATATTAATTTCCAATTGCTACTATAGAAAATTAACACAAATTTGGGGGCTTAAAACATTGCAACATTTATTCTCTTATAGTTTTTGAAGTCAGGGAATCTAAAATCAAGGTGTTGGCAAAGCTGAATTCCTTCTGGAAGCTTCAGGGAAGAAGAATCCATTTTCTTGCTTCGTAATTCCTAGAAGCTGCCTGCATTCCTTGGCTTATGGCCCCTTCCTTTCATCACTTCAACTTTCTGTTGCACACCAATCTTGTTTCCACTATCTCCTCTCTTTCCTTCTGAATTTGACTCCTCCTGTGTCTCTCTTATAATGAACCATATGATTACATTGGGCTCACAAAATAGTCTCCCCATCTCAAAACCTTTAACTTTATTATATCTTCAAAGTACCTTTCATCATGTAAAATAATACTCATAGCTTCTAGGGATTAGGACACAGACATTTTTTGACTGTGTGTAGAAATTAGCAATCAGACAGGGCCTTGTAGATCATGGTACATTATTATCTTTTGCTTAGAGTGCTATTTACATATGGGATAAGGGAATACAGCATTTGTAATGTCACATAATAGAAATAAGAAATTAGGCCATGTAGATATGTGGAGGAAAAGAGTTCCAGATAACAGAAACATCAGGCCAAAGAAAAAGAGGTGTGAGCAGTGTTCCAGGATGAGGACCAGCAAGGAGGCAAGTGTGGCTGAGTATAGTGAGCTGGTTGGAGAACCTTAGCAGTTGAAATTATAGAGTCAGAGGTAGGAGGAATCTGGGTAGAAGGCCTTATAGCATATTTTAAGGGGCCTGGATTTTACTCTCAATGAGGAAGAAAGCCATTGGCAATGTTCTCTTGAAATGGAATAAATAACAGAATTGAATATATAAATCTTAAAGATATATAAATGGTATTCCAAACCATGAATGAAAGAGATCTTCAAAGAAATGAATAAAATTAGAGAGAAGGAAAGTACTTTAGCCTGAGCCAGAGAACAGCCAAAATGTAAAGGTCACATAAATAAGGAAGAACCAACAAAAGAGACAAGAATGGACAGCCAGTGAGGTAGATAATACAGGGATTTTGAAACTTTTTAAATTCCAAAGAAACTGTAAAACAAAACAAATATATATGTATGTGTGTTTTAACTCAGATTTCTGTGAATATTTGTTAACTTTGAAGAAGATTTTTAAGCCAGCAGTCTGCATCATGACTTTAAAAAATTACAGGATAAACCCCTTCATGCAGCTAATTTTTGATGCTTTTACAAGGGCATATTTTAGTCATTTGAAATTCATCAGTAGCATTTTCCTGAAGACACATCAATAGTGTGGTGAAGCACTGAATTTATTTTGAATGAACTAATCATAAAATCATACCATGATGAAATACATGTCACAAAATAGCATAGCCATGCTTTTTTAAAAAACAAAGATAGTCATCTAGAGTCTCTGAAGGTGTTTAGTTTCTGAAATGAAAGTTGGATTTAAATCTAAATATTCGTATTTACTCTAATGAATCAAATATAATGATAATATAGTGAATCATTAAAAATAGTTAAACATTTGTAATGTCAAATAAAAGCCAAGAAAAGTATGAGCATACTAAAAAAGAATAAGACAAGAAAATTGTCCATCAAGATAGCAAGAACTATGATGAAAATATGGTATGGTGTTGGTAAATTAGTAGGGATCAGAAAAAAATGAGACTAAGCCATTTTTACCTTTAAATCTATTTGCTAAAGAAGCATTACAAATCCATGAAGACATTCACTCAATAGATGTTATTAGAAAATTGGCTATCTATAGGGAGAATAATGAAGTTGAACCAATCATACCACATGAAACAAATTTCTAAGCTAGAATAATGACATACATGTTTAAACATTATTCCCAAATGATAAATAGAAAATAGGATACTATCTTTATGAAACTGTGCAGAAAAGAAATTATTTTTAAAAAATATATTTTTATTGATTTCAGAGAGAGAGAGAGAGAGAGAGAGAGAGAGAGAGAAACAACAATGCTGAGAGAGAACCATCGATAGGCTGCCTCCTGCCCACCCCTTACTGGGATGGAGCCTGCAACTCAATCATGTGCCCTGATTAGGAATCAAATTTTGACCACCTGGTTCATAGGTCGACTCTCAACCGCTGAGCTACACCGGCCAGTTCTAGAAATTATTTTTTAAAAAATGAAAGCACAAGGATTAAAATCCAGATTGAAATATTTTATTATATTGTTTCTCTTGTACAACACAAGGTAAAATAAATCACATTAAAATATAAACCACAAACTGAGAGAAAACAGTTCAACATATATGACTAAGGATTATTACCCAAAATATATACAGAATTCCTGCAAAGCAATAAGAATTTTAAAAACTCAGTTAAAAACACAGAAGAGATAATAAAATAGAGGCTAGGTATTCTAAATTCTCAATAACTATGTGAAAGCACATGGAATCTTACACATAATCCAGAGAATACATAATGAAACCACAATGAGATACTTCAGTCACATCAGATTGATAACTGTTGCAAGAATTTCAATCATGTAAAACCACTGTAAATTTATGCAGTAACTAGCAAAACTATAAATTATTACCACCATGTATACAGATGCTCCTCTACTTACAATAGTGTTATGTCATATAAACCCACTGTAAGTTAAAAATGCATTTAATACACCTAACCTACCAAACATTGTAGCTAGCCTATCCTGCCTTAAACATGCTCAGAACACTTACGTTAGCCTACAATTGGGCTAAATCATCAAACATAGTATTGCTTTTATACCCTGGAGATGGCATAGCTGACTGAGAGCTATGGCTCACTGCCACTGTCTGGCATCACAAGCATGGGATATCAAAAGTTTGGGGAAAGATCACAATTCAAAATTTGAGGTAAAATTTCTACTAAATGTGTATTGTTTTTGCACCATTGTAAAGTCAGAAAAATCATAAGTCAAATCACCATAAGGTGGAGACTGTGTGTATGTATATATAGACATATATAGTGTGTCCCAAAAAATGTATACACACTTCAATAGCTGATAGCTCAATTTATGTGTCTTTCTTTTCAGATGTAATCCATTGGAACTACGAATAGCAACCAAAGTGTGTATCCATTTATGGTATGTGTATATATATATACTCTCATATATATGCTTTATGTCAGAAAGTCTATTTATAATCACACACACATGCACACACACACATACACATGCACACTATTCCAGAGAAAAGGAAAAAGTGGAGATTCTATCCAACTCATATTCTTATGCTTATAACCATGATACCAAAACATAAGAAGCACAGTTTAAGAAAAACCTTAATCTTAACAAAACAAACTAGCAAAGTATAAAATAAGTAATATACAATGATCATCTGGATTTTTCCAAGAATACAAGGCTGCTTAAACATTAAAAAAAATAATAATAAATGCAATCACCATATAAATAGAAAAAAAAACATTTTCCACGAGATATTTAAAAAAGAGCACTGGGAATTTGCTGGATATAAAATCAACATAACAATTTCACTTTTATGTACATCAAAACATATTTTAAAACTTAACTTAAAAGGATAACATTTTATAACAGCATCCACAATAGAAAATATGTATGAATAAATAAACAACAAAACGAGACATAAAATGCCTCCTAAACAAATAAAAAGATCTACCAAGTTCTTAGCTAGAAATAGTCAAAATTAAAAAGATTTGAATTATCTGCCAACTGAACTATAGATTCAGTGAAATTTAAATAAAAGTGAAACATGCTCTTAGTGGACCTGGCATAGGGCTCTCACAAATTCATGTGAATATGCCAAGGTCCAGGGTACACAACTCCCTCTGTATAAGAAGTACAAAGTGAGAGAATCTGTCCTGCTCAATACCAAGTCTTACTTAAAAACTACAATAATCAAGACGGTATGTTTTTGGAACTCTACCAGACACATAGAGATCTCAGAAGCACATAAACAAATATATGAAAACTTTGATATATTACACAGATGGTATTGCAGATTGGAGGAAAATGACTGATTTTTTAAGCAAAGTATTTTTTAGAACAGTTTTAGATTAATAAAAAAAAGTGTCAAGACAGTAGAGTTTACTTATAAACCTGAAACCAGTTTCCCCTATTATTAATATCTTACATTAGGTTTATTTCTTGCAATGAATAAATCAGTGTTTACACATTATTATAACTAACATCAATATTTTATGTAGATTTCCATGTTTTTCTCTAACTTCCCATTTCTATTCCAGGATCTTCCTCTCTCAATCCCCAAACCCCACATATCACCTGACGTTAATCATCATGTCTCCACATGCTCCTTCTGGAAATGAGAATTTCTCCAACTTTCCTTGTTTTGAATAGTACGGAACATGTAATTTATAGTAGGTTTCCTCAGATAAGATCTGTTCATTACTTTCCTCATGGTTAGACTTGATTTTTCACATGGTGACTGGTTTTGGGAAGGAAGGCCACAGAGGTAAAGGGTCTTTTTCTCACAACCTATCCAGGGTACACATGCTATTAACATGACATCACTGTGATCTAGACGTCTTGACATTGCTCACCTGCATGAGGTAATGTGTGTCCAATGTAAAGGTGATATTTCCCCTTCCCCTTCATGGAGAAATTCATTTTGCACTGCTGACACCGAGTAAGTAAAGAGTTAAGCTCTACTTGTTTTGAGAATGAAATATCTATATAAATTATTTGAAATCCTATATTTTCTCAATCATTTGCTTATGCAAGTATGGGACAAAGCAAATTTTATGCTTTGGATTAAACCCAATCAAACTTTGCGTGTGTTTTGTTACTTGGATAGCTACAGCTTTGGTCTTTGGGAGCACTTTCATTTGGTATCGCTTTCGAATACCTCATTATTGTGCTACTATTTCAAGAAAAGTTCTTGCTTCTGACACAAAAGTTATTGCAGGATCGTCTTGTACATTTATTGCACCAGAACCAGCCATTTCTCCAAGGAGCCCTGGATCCTTCCCCCTAACCCCAGACTGGTGTGTCAGCATTTTTTCTTTATTGGTAAAGTTCAAACTTGGGGAATCTCAAAGATTTCTTAATATTGGAATGGGTAAATATTTTGTGAGTATTCAAACAATGAGAAAGTATACAGCAATGAATATGATTAATCTGTAGATACAAGTTGCAATGATAACTCTCACAGGAGATGTTGAGCTTAAGTTTAAATCATAGCAGAATGGATATCATGTGATTCCATTTATAGTAAGTACGTACATTTTATTATAAGTGGTCATTCTATCAGATTCCTATTGCTATTGTAGTAAAGTACAGCAAACTTTGTTTCTTTATACAAATTTATTATCTTATAGCTCTGGAGATCAGAGATTCTAAATTTATCTCAATGGGCTAAATTAAAAATGTCAGCAGAGTTGCATTTATTCTGGAGCCTCCAGAGGAGAATCTTTCTTTGACAGTCCATCTCCTGAGAGACCCACACTCCTTAGCTCCTAGGCTCCTTCCTCCATCCTAGTTCCAATGATGTCAAGCTGCAGTCTTTTTAGGTTTGCATCCCTTTAATTTTCCATCTTCAGCTTCCGCCTTCTACTTTTATGACCCTTATGGTTACAAGGGCCCCACCTGATAATCCAGGTTAAATTCCAAACTGTAAGATTAGTTGATTAGCAAAATTAATTCCATCTACAACCTTATTTTCCCTTAGCAAGCTAATGAACATGTTTTCAGATTCCAGGGATTAGGACAACAGACATCTTTGGGGAAGCCGTTATTCTGCCTACTATAATATCGTTTAAAAAGTAACTACGTTTATTTTTCTTATTTTTTTGGGGGGGGTGGCTGTTTCTTCCAAATGAACAGCCATTCTGTGAAGTTTTCAGGACCACCAACAGATCACAGGAAGATGATCCTTTGGGCCTCTGTTTGAAACTAAATTACATTTCTTGATTGCATATATCACCAATAAAATGATGAGAAAAATAAAGGTAGGGCAATGATTTTCATTAAAGTTAGGAGAGAAGTTACTGCTAATGGGGGATGGGGATGAGGAGATGTAAACAGATTGGAGCAAATGATGCGAGTCTCTCATTCTGGGAATGACTGATTTCTGAAACAAGTCACAGGTGGATTCATGTTACTGTTCTTTATCCTACATCACTGGGTACATTGTTATGGAAATGTAAAGGAAGAAATGAATCAAAAGGATTTGATTGTGACAGATCATCACATTTGATCTTGAATCAGAATTGAACTACTGACTTTTTCACTTTTCCCCTGATTATTATTAGAAATGATTACCTTTTATCCTAATAATCTGTCAAAGTTGAGGGAGAAAGAGTAGGAGAAGCGTAGCTACTAGAATGACAAAAACATTTTGAGTTTCTCATCAGTATATTACAGAAATCTAAACATTGATGATAGAAAACCATCGATTGGCTGCCTCCTGCACACACCCCCACCGGAATACAGCCCGAAACCTGAGCATGTGCCCTGACCAGGAATCAAACAGTGACCTCTTGGCGCCTTGGCTGGCATTTAACCACTGAGCAACATTGGCTGGGCTTCACCCTTCTTTATACAATCTTTGTATTAAATATACCACTGACTGCTGTTATTTTAACTTTGTCAGTTATGAGTATATCTCAGTTCTGTATGTGGCACTCAGAGATCTCAAACTGGATTCAGCATTTTCAATAGTTTCTAGTTATTTCTACATGTGAAATGCTTCTATTTAAAACATTATCTGGAAAGGAGAACAAAAAATTAGAGGCAGATTATGGGTATATTATAGAAAACTGGATTTCTTAGAATTTATGTGATATACTTTAAACCACAGATATAGTAAGCAGCAAAGCAGAGGCTAAAATAGTTCATTGGAATCCAAATCCATTGTCTTTCTATATGACACTCTTATATGTAAATGTACTCTGATACATAACAATGTTTCAATAATTCAATTTTATTATATTACTGTCTTTATATCAGCCAATGGAATCTGTGGTCTGGTCCAAGTTAATTTATTTCATGTGCTTTACCTGGCACTGTTTATATAGAAAAGGCACCTTACACTAAGTTATCTGAATGAGCTGCTCAGCATCATGCTTTGATGATTGCATTACTGCTTTGTGTCTCTTCAGGGTATTGCAGATTCAAAAATATAAAGCTCATTATCATGAAACAGCTCCCAGAGGAGATGCATTATGTGAATTCCAATGTTTACAAACATTTATAGACCTATTCATCTAAAAGTCACCCATTAGTTGGCAATAAATCAGTGTGATTTGCATTGAAATACATTATTTACCTTCTGTAGCCATATATATACATATACATATGTATATATGTGTATATATGTATATATGTGTATATACATGTATATTCTATATTCCATATATATCTTCTATATACACTGAGTGGCCAGATTATTATGATCTCTGAACGCATAATAATCTGGCCACTCAGTGTATTTGTATCTCAAATGGTACCAATAGTATTCTAGACTTTTGCTGGAGATCAACCACCTATTTGCCCTCAGCTTTCTATCAGCCAGTGCAAAGGGGAAAACTGATCAGGTGCACAATTTATAGTATCTTTGATATCAAATAAATGAGGTACTCAAGAGAAGTGCACTGAGTGGCCAGATTATTATGTGTTCAGAGATCATAATAATCTGGCCACTCAGTGTATATACTCTATACATGTGGAATGTAATGTGACACAATTATCAATATCATTTTTTTAAGTTAAATAAATCTACAAATATATAACAATTTTAAAAACAGATGCAGTGAGCATTTACTTTTATGTTCAAGCCACTGACATTTTGTAAGTTTGATTTTCAATAGTGATCCATAGATCAGATTTATTCAAACGTAACTTTACATTACTTTGAAGTCTGAGAAATACTTAAAATAACATGATCATTTTAATACTGAATGGTAAGACTTCATATATCTAATTGCAGTTATAACATAGAAAGAAATCTTGGGAACAGAAAAGTGAATAGAGACAACCACAGCAAAGATCTATGTTCCTGGAGCAGAAACTTATGAAATCATAAACTAAGTTACGGTTAGATAGTAATGTTGTGAAATTGCTGGGACTGAATATAGACTAACATGAATATGAGAAACTCCCCTAGGTCACAGTCTTGTGGGCAAAGGGGTGGGCATCTTAATGGGTTTTATCTCCAGGTACCCCAGATAGAGGGGAAGAAGAATCCTTATAAAATATTTCCAGAGAGTTCTACATAGCAAAGTCCTACCATCTGTGGGAAAATAAGTTACTAGAGCCTTATTACTCCTATGGTGTAGGACATGTACCAAACTTCTGTGCTATTTAGCTTCCCAGTCTCATATCTGGTGAAAAATGTTATACCATACCAAATCTTATCAAAGAAAGCTTGAAATTCTACATTAATTTCAGAAAAGCAAGTAAGATAACACTAACTTAGTAGAGATATGTCAAAGGTGTGTTAAGTTGTTAAAACACAATATTTTGACTTTTTATTATTGTTATTGCAAAGTAACAAATACTATTAGTCAAAACACATAGGCGGTATCTATTTCTTATAACAAGTCCTGTGTTGGCAGTTTAGCACTAATATACCACCAGGCTCCAAGCTCAAGTCATCTTCCCACCCCAGCAACTTCATCACATGGTCCTCTGTCACCAACCTACTTTTCATTTTCTAGACACAAGCTTCTTGTTGCAGCCCCAGTCACAATATCTATTTCTAAGCAAGCAGCAAAAGGATGACGGAAGACAAGCTCAAGTAACAGAAATAGACTGTTGGTCCCGGAGTTAGTACATATAGGAAAGCCTAGCATTAGATTAAGTTGAAGATGTAGTCAGAAGCAAAATTAAGAATTGCCTTGTAGTTTAAGGTGTATTCAATGATAGATAGGATTCTTTCTTAGTGAAGCCATCTAGTGGTTTTCAAATGGGAACAACTTTATCTCAGTTATATTTCAAAAATATCACTCTGGCTTCCTCTGTGGACAACAGATCGGAAGCAATAAATGGAGCTAAGAAAGACAAATACCTGGTATTAGAAATGACTACCGGCTGCTTTTTAAACTAGGGTGCTAGTGATAGAGAAAGGAAGATAGAATGGCTAGGGTACGTTTTAGATGCAGACTTTTGAGGATTTATTAATGGTTGGACGTGGGCCATGAGGAAAGGGGAAGAACAAAATGACTTCTAAGTTTTGCTAGGAACAGGCTGGGTAACTGACTGAGGAGGTTGAGAGGAGGGGCAGATTTGGAAGAAGTGATTACCCAATTTTTATTGTAAACATGTTAAAATCAAGATGACTTGAGACTTCTGAGGGGCTGCATATAGTCATCAATTAGAGATTTGTTTGGAACATGGTAGCAAGCTAGAATGGAGGTGGAAGTTCTAGGAGTTATCATTGTATATGTGGCTCTTCACAGTTTTGAGACTATATGTAAATAAGCGTGGGGGGTAGATATAGAAAAGGACTTGGAGATACCACTGCTTAGAATACACATAAATAAAGGAGACTGACAAGCTCATAAAGGTAGACTGACAAGGTGTAGCCATGGAGCTAGAGGAGTGATTTTCAACCTTTTTCATCTCATTTCACAGATAAACTAATTAGTAAAATCCTGAGGCACACCAAAAATATATATTTTTGCCAATCTAACAAAAAAAAAGATATAATTTTGATTCATTCACATCAGATAGCTATTGTTGTGTTGGCTGTTGTCATTCTTAAAATGTTATTTGATAATCTAAGAGAAAAGAGGTAATGCCCCTTACAAAATAGTCAGGTATTGCATGATTTAAAAAACTTACAGCACACGGGTTTAAAAGTGCTGAGCTAGAAGAAGAGCAGGAAACTGTTTAACATCGATGTGCGGAGAATGATGAATGAAGCAATGAACGAAGAGCTCAACGAGATGCAGATTCAGTACTGTATTTTGGACTCAGAACCTGGCAGAGTTCTGTTAATCTTTACAAGAGCTTATCTTTATCTCCCCAAATTAACACAGTCACCTCATCTTCTAGGTTAAGATATTTATTGCTGATCAATCACAATCACGACGAGAAGCAAATGGTCCACTCAAACTAGCTAGGAGAAGGTGAAGCGGGTTCATTTATTTATGAAGGGACTAGTTACACATATGCAGGGGGCCCAGCTTCAGGAAGCCAAGAGCCCATGAATTGCCCCTACAGCCCTCCTTTCTCCTTACAGCCAGGGCACTGCGATTTGCAAGGTTTACTTAGGTGGGTTCAAATTTTGTTTCTTTCACTCAAGCATACATGCTAGTGAGAAAGACTGTCCTTTCTGTGACCTTTCTTTATTTAAATAGTGAAAAACACACCCCTGGGTGGAGATTTAACATGCTAATGAGACATGTGAAGCCACTTTGCTCACCTAAGCCTCTTTGCTCACCTAAGCCTCTTTAACATGTTTTCCCAGCCTTTGTTCAGGGAGCAGCCCATATTTTCTTTTCTCTCCTTGCTGATTCCCTGCATACAAGCCTAAAAGCCTTTGCCTGAGCGTTCTTTCCTCTAGCGATCTCTTTTGATTTCTTCCCTGGGAGATCTCAGGAACTCAGGGCAAGGGTAATAGGACTTAGGGAAACCACAGCAGATGCTGAGTGAATATGGGGCCAACAGCAGCAATGTTGTTTCTACTAAGGGCGGAGAGAGAGATTGCCACAGCCAAGTTCTGATCCAGTAACTGTTTGTTCGGTGACTTAGGTACAGAAAATGAGAGCAAGCATTTGTAAATTTCAATAGCAATTTGATAGGATAATTGTATGTTTGTGGTATCTAATAATAAAAACAATTTCGATCATCTAAAGAAAATAAAAGCAGTATCTTTCGAAGGGTAGGGATGAAAGTCAGTTTGGAGAGGGAGATATTAAGACATGGGATCTGAGAAACTAGAAATGCCAAGAGTTAACAGATCTTCATAGGAGTTTTACTGTGAAAAGAAACAACAAAATGATAGTAATAAGAGATGCTTGTGGTATCCTGAGAGTGGTTATTGTCACTGTTGCTCTTGTTGTCACTTTTTGTTGCTGTTACTGTTTTAAGATGAAGTGGCTGGGGCAGATTTTTGTGACACTGGATCGTTCTAGTAGTTAAGAAGAGACTACTAATGCATCAGAGAGGTCAAGTAACTTGTGAGGTCTAGTCACAGATTCTACGTGGAGGGCAATGATCAAAGGAATCATGTAAGGAATAAACATACTAGTATAAGGCTAAGATTAAAAGATGGGCAGAGGAAGAATTCCAAACTAGTGAAAATAAAATAAATATTAAGGTACTTGGAATAAACATTAATTGATGATTTTAATAATAATAGAACATAGAGTACTATGAGGTATGGGAAAACATAGGCTGTGGTATAAGACAAGGCAGAATTTCATATGCTACATTGAAGATTTTTGGCTTTAACTTGTGGAGAGACAATTCTACATTCATCTCTTGCATTCTACCACATCTTGCAACCACACTGATTGCTTTTGTTTGTTCCATATTATCTTTCCAAATATGTGGGCACAGAATAGTGGCCACACACACAAAGACAGAAAGAACAGACAGAGAGGGCTGACATACAGGAGATATGGTAGAAGAACAAAACAAGAAGATGAAATCTATAAAAGACCCTTAAAGTAAATTATCAATAGTGCCAAATGCTTCCTAGATCAAGAAAGATGAAAACTAAGTGAGCCAATAAATCCTTGTAATTAGGAAGTGACTAGTGGCCAGAATCACTTTAGTGGCAACTAGATTCACATGGGTTGAGGGGTGCATTTGAAATAAAGATGGTGAGGCAAAGATTGTAGCAATGCTATAGTGGCATTAAACAGCTTAGTCATTAAAGGAAAAGTGCATGTTGAAGGGAGATTTCATTGTTTTAAGATTTTTTAAAAAATAACTTGTTTTTTGTGTTATAGAAAAGCAACCCTTAGAACATTTGAAAATCTAAAAGATAGGGAATAACTGTGGGTCAATCCTTTATAAAAGTAGGGTATCATTGGAAGGAGTGGTCATAAGTACAAAATAGCTTGTGGGCATTGTCACAGAAAAATGAGGAATTCTAGATTTAGAAACAAACTTCATCTAATGAGAAAGAGTTAAGATTGCTCCGCGAAAGAAACTTCAGTGTGCAATTAGGAACTGTGGATTTGTGTGGAAGCCAAGTCACAGTGATCCAAGGCAATAGTTAAAAGCATTTTTTCATTTGTATTCCAAAGAATCCCTCAGCTGAATAACATTTGAGCAATGGTAGAATAATGTTAAATATTCAAAAAGACTACTAAAGAAGATTCTGGGGCAGGGAAGAAATAGACATCAACAATAAGACATTATGCCTTTATCCTCTTACGTAACCCTACTGTTTTATAAATTCATGAAAATCTCGTAGAACAGAAAGAAAGGGTGGCCACTTCTCAGGAAACAGCCCCTGGAGGACACACATCTTTGATAGGCACTGCTAATTGCCTAGGAGTTCTTCCAGGCAGACAGCAATAAATCAGAGAACATGTGGGTAGGTTCAGCAGTGCCAATAACCTTTGGCTATAAAGAGTTTATTGAAATGGGTGCTTTAAATCACTTTTCAACTAAAAGTATCCATGATTTACCTAGATTCTTTTCTGCATTTATAGTCCTTGTATAAATCTGTATTCATGACTTAACTGCAAGCTCCATAAGGGCAAGGAGTGGGTACTATTCATTTTTTTTCCCATCTGTCCAGTAGCATACTCTACTTTCTTGTATGAAATATATGCTTAAAAACCCGAAAACATAGACATTCTACCAAAAATGTGTTTGGTAAAGAAACAAAAATGTATTTTTATGAGGAGAAAGCACCCAAATGATATCAAATGGCAATATTTCTGCCTGAGGACTAAAGAGAAAATTCCAGTGAATGGCGAGATTTAATGTGCACCTTCTGGTAGACATAGTGCTTTCAGAAATAACTGAGATGAATCCAGGAGAGAGCGCTCTAACTAGCCCTAAAGGTTTTTACAGACTTGCCCTCTCTACATTAAAATAGTTTTTAGCCAACAATTTTATGTTGCATCTACTATATAGAATTTGTATAGACTTCCATATTCCTTTTATTGTTGCACAAGCACCTATCCTGTGAAATGAAGATCAAAATAGCTGAGACATATTCCTCATGAGACTGATTACTGACCCGTACCTATAAAGTTACTATGAGAAATCAATGAAATTAACTGTTAAACGCTTTGCACAGATTTTGGTACAAGACAAGCATGTAATAATTACCTTATGTATTTGTTTGCTAGGGTTACCATGACAAAATGCCACAATCTGGGTGGCTTAAACAACAGACCCTCCCCCGACCCTCCCTCACAGTTTGGGAAGTGAGAAGTCCAAAACCAAGGTGTGGGCAGGGCCCTTTCCCTTCAGGCCTCTCTCCTTACCTCACAGATGGCTGTCTTCTCCTAGTGTTCTGCTGTGGCCTTTTCTCTGTACATATCCCTAGTGTCATATTGGATTAGTCTCCCACCTTAAAGGTCTCTACTTAAGTTAATCATCTATTTAAAAGCCATCTTTCCAAATACAGTCACATTGATTAGGGCCAACCCATATGACCTCATTTAACCATAAATACTTCCAAGGTCTTATCTCCAAATATTACATTCTAAGGTCATGGGAGATGGGATTACAACATACAAATTTTAGGGGATTCATAATTTGCATCAGTGAGAACATCACAATATCATCATCATTATTCTTCAAATAGCTTGATAAAATTACCATGCATTTGTTATAGCCTGCTAGTGTTAAAAGTGTTGTTGTTGTTTTTACATTGTAAGTAGTTTGTTTTCTTTAATATATTCTTGCATAAGAAGCCATCTCAAAACATAGTGGCTTAAAATAAAGATTTTTCTTTATAATTTTGTGAGTCAGGAAAATGAGAAGAGTTTGGCTTAGCAGGTAGTCCTGGGTTGACATTGGGTCTTCTGGGGTGGTCTGGCCTAGAGACTTCCTTTCTAAAACTGTAGTATACTCACAAGTAAATAACAATTTATAGTTTGTAATTGCACAAGTTAAAACTATTTCTATTTATAGATGACATATTCTTGTATGTAGACACACACAGACAGACACACACAGAGATAAACATAGAGGAAGGAAATATGAATGCTGACTGTTTAATGATATTAATGTTTTGAAAGAACTTCATATATGTTTTAAAAGGGGGATATAAAATTGTCTTGCCTATATATTCTAAAATACTTAGAATAAATTTCATATCTAAAATTTGCTTCCAAATAATCTGGTATTAAAATGGGGATGATGAGAAATGGTTGGGGATGGTGTGTGCATAGAAAAAATGTGATTATGTATTAAGCATTTTTTGTCTTAAAGTTGATAGAATTCAGCAAAGAAGTCATCTAGACCTAGATTTCTCTCTGTGGGAAATTTTTAAGTTATTAATAGTTTTCCTAGTTATAGGTCTCAGATATGCTATTTCTTTTTTTTTTCTTTATTGATTAAGGTATTACATATGTGTCCTTATGGGCCCCCCTTGCCCCTGCCCCCCCCCCGACCTCCACCCCGTGCTCATGCCCTCACCGTCCTGGTGTCTGTGTCCATTGGTTATGTTTATATGCTGCATACAAGTCCTTTGGTTGATCTCTCCCACTTCTCCCCTCTCTCCCTTTAAAAAAAAAATTATTGATTTCAGAGAGGAAGGGAAAAGGAGAGAGGAATAAAAACAACAATGATATAAGAGAATAATTTATCCACTGCCTTCTGCACACCCCCTACTGGGGATCTAGCCCAAAACTCTGGGCATGTGCCCTGACCAGAAATTGAACCATGACCTTCTGGTTCATAGATCAACACTCAACCACTGAGCCACACAGGCCAGGCTACTATTTCTTTTTTAATCAGTTTTGGTAGTTAGTGTCTTTTTAGGAATTTGTCCACTTTATATAAAGTATCTAATTTGTTAGCATAAAATTTCCATAGTACTTCCCTTATATTCCTTTTTATTTCTGTAAGGTCAATAATGTTTCTGATTTAAATAATTTGATGTCTTTTTGTTGTTGTTATTAATTTTTTTCCTTCACCATGGGTTTTCTACGAATTATTTCTTTAAGTAAAAATATAATTATCTTTCTGGATGACATTCAAATGTCTCATACCATTTGCCATTGATACTGACAAGTATTTTAGAGGCTGTGTCAGATGTTAATCTCTGTTTTTGAATCAGGAGATCCTAGGATACTGGGAAAAGGTTGGGAAGTAATCCAGTCACTTGGAACAGGGATTACTGCCCAGCTGGTATAAAATAATTTTAATGTTTTAATATCTGATAATTGTATACTGATACTCACCTCCTGCATAAGTCTTATTAATAATTCTCAAGACTGCTTTTTGATGCAACTGATTGGTGTGAATTTGGAAATTAGGTAGTGGTAATACTTGACCAATTCTATGAATATAATTTTAAAAAATCACTCAATTGCATATTTTAAATGGAGAATTTATGGTATGGAAATTATATCTCAATAAGGCTATTATAAAATGCATTAAAATCACAATAATATCAATACATTTTGTATGAGTTTTAAATTGAGAATACCAATTTATAAACTGTATGAACCCAGAACACTTAGGTGTCAATGATGATATATAATTATTAGGTTTATAATTATATTAACTGGTTTCTATAAAAGGTAAAGTTAAAAACAATTATATTTTATGGTCTTTAAACTCTTTTTGCAAATTTTAGTTTTTGAATATAGCTTTAAAAGGTACACTATGCACTTTGTTTGATTCCTTAAAAGGTAATGAACAAAATAAACTAAAACAAAATAGAAACAGACTCATAGAGATAGACAACAGACTGACAGCTGTCAGAGGGGAGGGGGTTAAGGGGCTAGGTGAAAAAGGTGAAGGGATTGAAAAAAAGAAAAACAACAAATAAACAAAACTCATAGACAACAGTATGGTTATTGCCAGAGAGAAAGGAGGTGGGAGCAGGTAGGAGAGGATAAAGGAAGGATAAATGGTGATGGGAGCAGACTTGACTTGGGAGTGGTGAACACAAAATACAATATACAGGTGGCGTATTATATAGGCTTGTACACCTAAAACCTATATAATTTTATTAACCAATGTCACCCCAAGAAATTGAATTTAAAAAAGAGCAACTAAAGGTCCTGGCAGTAAATCATGTTTAAGAAGCTCTAAAGTGTCTTCCAAAACAGTGAATGATTTACTTGTAAAAGAATGACATTTAACTATGTACCTTTCAAAGATCCCCAATGTAAAATGAAACATAGTATTCTTTGTTGATCTTACTGGGTACCACTGTGGAGATTAGTGAAAAATTAATCTTTCCTGACTTAAAGAGCTATTTCTTATGTTAATGATAAAGTGAAAGTAACATACTTCATATGAGATATTAAAAATGTTAACCTTTTTTTTTTTTTTTGTTACCCTCAAGGAATTATAGATGGTCATAAACTCAGTTAAAAGGATGAGATCATTACTTAGGTTGGGACCATTTCAAGATGAGAGAAGACATGAAAACTTGAATATGTCAAGATTTTTGAAAAGGTAACATTAAATGACACACTTTTATAAAGTATCTGTTAAGAAGTCAATTTAACCTTATCAAGTAAAGTACATACATGATCAATAATCTCCCATGTTTTTCCTACTGAGTAGAAATATTATAAAAATATTCCACATTATAATATTATATTTAAATGCACATACATATATAATTTTGCTCTTAAAGAAATTATAAGTGAATATCTAAATTTTAAATTATTTCAGTTTATATAGAATCTAAGTTAATTTCAATATATCAAATGGTATCCTAGTGCCATATATTAATAATTATTCACTATTTTACTAATAATAAGGGGAGTATTATCTTAATGATGTTTCCTTTTTCCTGTATATAAGGTGCCCCCCAAAATGTATACACACTTAACAGTCAGTAGCTTAATTGATGTTTCTTTCTTTTCAGATTTAACCCTTTGGAATTAATAATTATTCAAATTGTGTATCTTTGGGGACACACTTCAAGTAGAATTACATAGAATCACTATCATTATTATCATAATCATTGCTAATCTTTTGAATCTCTATATGCCAAGTTCAATTTTATATGATTTGCTTTCATATCATCTGATATAATTCAGGTCATGATTTTATGAAGAAAGAAGCTATTGTCCTAATTTTTAGAGAAGTAAAAGACCACTACACAGAGTCCATTTTATGTAATTCCACCACATAGTATATACTGCAGCTGGGATTGAGGACTCAATACAATGTGGTAACTTGTCTCTTCACCATTTAACTTGTTTTAAAGTAAAATCTCCTCATTTAAAAATCTCATAGGTCTGGGAAAATAATTCTGGATTAAAATCTGTATCCATATATTAGTCTGTTTTGTGGAATATATTCCAGGAGAAGTTCTGATATAATTGAAAAACTTTGGCTATATATCCTTGTTTAGAGATTCATAAAAAAACATGCATAGAATAGAGATTGTAATGCACTAAGGTTAGGAAATTGTTTATATTATCAATACCAAACTTATTTCAACATGGAATACTATTTTCATGGAACACATAATGGAGTAGTCATGAAGACAATAATATTTTAATTAATTTTAATTGATTTGCACTTGTTTTATCTTATACAGAAATATACAGAAAAAGATTTTACTGGTAAATGTGAAAGGTATAGGGAACTCAGTATCAATAAGAGAGCATTCATATAAACTAATATGATATATAGATACATAATACATAGAAGAGAAAGAGATTTGTAGCATAGAAGTCATGAATGAATATGAGTGTGTGAAGTAGAACGATATAGTGGTTAATATTACAGGCAATGTGAATAATTTGTTTTTTTTCCCTCTTATAAACTAGTCATATCTAGTTAGTTATTCTCACCTATCTCAACTAGCATCTTAATTTTCTTTTCATAAAATGATTCAGTCTATTTTTGTTCTTATGGTGTTGTCCTTAATACCCATACTCATATTAATTTACTCAGTGATTTCTAAAAAGTAGCATTATTTCTATCTTCCCCTATCACATCACAAGTATTATAACACGTCCCCATGTCCTTTTAAAAAATATTTTGATTTTTTTTTTTTTTTTCTAGAAACAGAGAGGAGGGAAAGAGAAAGAGAGAAACAGATATGAGAACAGAACAGCCTGCACACCCCCTACTGGGGATCAAATGTGCCCCTACCAGGAATCCAACCAGCAACCTTTTGGTGTATGGGAAGATGCTCAACCTAGCCACACAGGTCAGGGCTGTCCCCATGTCCTTTTAGTCTTCTAATTTAGCCTCCATCATGTTATCATAAAATTTAAATTCTAGGTTTTGATGGATATGCTTTCTCTTTCTCATGTCTCTATTTGTGGCACACACATTTTAAAGACAATTTAGATATAAGCTTTGTGGGTCCAAGGTCAATTTATTTCAAGAAAAAATTATTACTCATTAATTTTTTTGGAACCAGTTGCCATGGAAAATCTGAGATCTATCTGATTTATGATCCTTAGTAGGTGATTTGCTCTTACTATCTGAAAGCATTTTCTCAATGTCTTTGTTGTAAATGTCACTATATTGTGTATAGGTACACATATTCTATTTATCTTCCAGGGGCTGCAGGAGGTTGGCTTCCATTTGGGTATTCCATGAACATTTTAATATGAGGAGGTCCTTCATCTTTCTTTAAATGTTGGGATTTTGTGTTCCTGCTTTTAAAGATTCTCTGAATTTTATTAATATGTTCTCTCATGCTGTAAATCCTATGATTCAGATATTAGCATTTTCAACTTCTAACCTTCCTATCATTCAAGTTTCATTTTCTACTTTCCCTTTTTTCCTCACTTGCTTTTTGGGGGAATACTTCAATTTAATCTTCTTACTAGTATATTTTTCAAATGGATACAGCTAGCCATTTATCTCATTTACTGGGCTGCGTGTTTTATTTAATTATATTTTATGTGTAGTATTTCTATTGTATACTTCCTATCAATTATCTTTCTTATATTACTAGTAATTTACCTTACCTCCTCCAATAATTTTGATCCTGTTCTAAATGTGATTCAGTTTGTGTTTTTAAATTAGTCTTGTACTCTTCAGATTCCTAATTATTGTGACTAATTCATGGTCCACTGAGGTTATCAATTATTCTACCTATTAATGTGTGTTAGTTAGAGCTAAGGTTGAGTCACAAAATGTGTGCACTCAAGTGACTTTAAGTTTGAGGGAGGGATATGCTTTAGTTGGAGAGCTTGAGCCAATAGTCTTGCTTGTTACAACTCCATAGAAATTCACCTTTATCCCCATACTAGAAACCTGATGCACGAAATTTGTGCAAGGGGCTTGGCCCTCACAGCCCCAGCTTTGTTTGGAAGGTTGTCTGGAAGGGTGTCTGGAAAGTCATTTGGCTGTCCGGTCTAATTAGCATATTATGCTTTTACTACAGGTCCAGTGCATGAATTTGTGCATGGGTGGGGTCCGGCCTGCCTGGCCCCAATTGGGGAGGACTGGGGCCAGGTCTGTTAGGAGGAGGAGATGGCAGGAGGTTGACCGGCCAGCCCCACTCCCGATTAGCGTGTATGGGGGCAATTGGGGACAGAGCTGGCTGGGGGAGGGGCCACAGGCCAATCAGGGTGGGGGGGGCGATCTAGGTGGGGCCAGGTGGGGGGAGGGGCTGCAGGAGGTTGGCTGGCTGGCCCTGTCCCCTATTGGGGTGGAGAGGCAATCAGGGGCAGGGCTGGCGGGGGGGAGGAACTGCAGGCTGATCAAGGTGGTTGGGGGCTCATTGGGGCAGGGCCAGCCAGGGGGAGGGGCTGCAGGAGGTTGGCAGGCTGGGCTCGCCCCCAGATCAGGCTGGTTTGCTGGCCGCAGTGGATGTCATAGTGACGGGTCGTTCTGGTCGTTACAGCATTCTGGTGGATGGCTTTTTATACATATAATTATAGATGGAGAAATATCAGTGGTGAGAGGTAATTCTTGAAATTTGAATCCTTAAATGCAGAGAACTGAGAGAAGAAAATGATGGAATATGGAATGCCCTAATATAATGATTATCCCAGAGAAACACTGGGGAGAGGCAAATGTCAGAAATGCCTTTTATCTTTCCTGTCTATATTGCTTCTACCTATAACTACCTGCTCACCTACATTAGTTCACCATAGCCTATCATTTCCCAGAAAGGTTTTTTTGAGTCTGCTGATTTTAGGTATCTCT
The DNA here is from genome assembly GCF_027574615.1 of Eptesicus fuscus. NCBI lineage: Eukaryota > Metazoa > Chordata > Mammalia > Chiroptera > Vespertilionidae > Eptesicus > Eptesicus fuscus. Next base: position 91,005,891 of record NC_072476.1, read on the forward strand.
GTCATATTTATACCTTTTGAATATCCTTTTAGAACTAATTTTGGAGGAGGTGCCCAGCAGTTCATGTTTTTTTTACATCTGGTGAGAAAACTAAATTTGCAGCTTTGTGTAAATAGAGTCAATGTGCACAGAGGTAATGTATTCTAAATCAACTGAAGGATCTAATAGATATAAATTTTCTGTCAAGACAAATATCACCCTGAAACTAACTCTGCATTGCATTCATAATACATAATAATGGATTAAAAACAATGTCTCACTAGTAAAAATGCTTTATCTTAAACCATGTGTAGCTTTACAAGCTTATGTAGAATGGTCACCCAGTCATCTGGGAAAACTCTAAAGAATCAATCGCCATCCTAGACCAGTTTCTTTTGTTATTTTTATGCTATTGGATACATCACTTTAGTTATATACAGACTTAAGAAGACTGTCTTCTCTTTAATATAATACTGTATTTATAAAACACTCCATTATTTATGGTAACTCTAACTTTGATAACGTGATATTATAGGGTACATAACTATTTAAAATGTTGTTTTATTTTGGAACTTTAGACCAACTACTGTGAAACATTCTAAATAATGATAAACAATACTTGTAAAAATTGTAAAATCCTGTTCATGAACAGGGATAAGTGAGTCGGAGAAATAGAAGTTTATGTCTCACTTCTACATAGCACACAAAAAAATTAATCTTCAAAATTGCTTAACTAAGTGAACATGTAGGCAAAATAATTCCCAGCATCTAGATTTATGTTCACTGCAGCCTGACTAGACGACCATATTATAAAGGCACAAAATGACCCTGGGAAGCTTATAGAAACCTGTTAAAAGTATAGAAGCAAAGCACTGCAGGCCTCATATTTGTTAGAAATTGTTTTCTGCCTTTTTGTGGTTTCATACTCCTAGCATTATGCATTCTTAGTATTATGTTAACAAATGAAATTCAGTGCTTAGGCTTGAGAAAGTTGCTAGCAAAAGAAAAAACAGGAAATGAAGAGGAGAAAGTGCTTCCTTCTTTATGGCTGGGGAAATGCAGACACTCTTCTGCATCAAGGCCCTAGTTTTGATAAAGTGATGAACTGGGAATAGTGCCAACAGTGTCAATCGTACTCGCCTTCTAAATGTGAAGATTTGTATGAATATGTATAATCCTGCTCAGGTTAGTGTTTAATGAATACATATTTTAGAGCAATTGTTCCCCACGGATTGTAACTATGTTCTCCAAAATATAACCTTTAATCCATAAATATCTGCTTTTCTATTTGGTTCACTTTTTAAACTAATAGTTGCCATGTTAATAACATTTAAAATGCCCTTTTAATGTTTTGAAATACTTTGTAAAGCCTAAAAATAAACTTTGAGCTTACCATCTTCCTTCTTCAAGCATGAAAACATACACTATGACTTGGATAGATTTCTTTATTAAAACAAAGAATATAAGAGTATTTTTATTTAAATTGATAAAATAGAGCACTCTATATAAGTAATGGCCCCCAAAAGTGAACAAAATCAATGAGCTTTGCATTAGTTGTTACATATCTGGCATCTACAAATGTCTCTTTCTTTTCAACAGTATTTAGGTTTTCTTTGAGACATCCTTAAACCAGGATAGCTAAAACATACACTCTATTATGGCTGAACCATGAGTAGTAAGTCAACTACTTTATGCCCAAACATGTGTAGTATAGTTCCTGGTGCACAGATACCATTTACTAAATAAGTATTTACTGAAAAAATTAATTATGGAATGAATAAATTATGTCACTGAAGATTTGGAATTTGAGGTGGTATTTCATATTGTGTTGTGTATATGAAAACATAAAGTATTTAAAATATATGCTTGCATCATAATACTTATCAGGTTAAACTGACACCTTAGGTTTGAAAGTAAATTTAGAAAGAAATATTTTGGAGACCCTTGATTTCCACATTAAAACAGCTTGGAAACTTTGGTATATGAGCAAAATGGTTTCATTTCTCTTTTAGAAAACAGAAAATGTTAAATAATATACAAGAGTGAGGAACTAGAAGTCTATTTTAAAGTGGTAATTAAATTTAAAATGAGTAAGTCAATTTTTAAAAGCTAAAATTATTTATCAAATATATTGCTGTAACATGCACTTAAGTAATAAATAAGTGAAGACATAAAAAAAGTAAAAACAAAAGTCTCAGAGTAAGAAAAATTATAATAATTCACTACTTATGAAAATTATTGGGCACGGCTAACATTTCATGAGAGCGAACATTACCTTAAAATATGAATTATAAAAGCCAGGAGATGATAGAACTTGCCCTGTTTAGAAATCCTTTTATCTTCAGCTCTTAGTACAAACTAAATGTAGAGTAATAATTTATTAAGTGAGTAAATAATTCCTACAAAATTTAAATATTTATTACTTGAAACAGAGGTTTCCAGTGAGCTTTTACTGGAAATTCAAACATCTTGATTTACCCAGACAAATACATGCAATCTACACAATCCACAATTAAATTCTTCAACATCTAATTCTAATTAGTGAGTTATACACACACAAAAAAAAAGACAAGATCTGTAAAATGCAGAACACCTTGTTTTCATTAATTTAATCTATTTTTTGTTAGGCAAGTAGGCCCAAGCTGGTCATTACTTCTATTTGTCTATCAGGGATGTATTTCTTCTAATCCTTTACAAATGTCTGGAGCTTACTAGGGGAAAATAAGCCTATTAGCTTGACCATTATTTAATTAGAAGCTCATTTAGGCTTTGTAGTTATTCTCCTATGTGTGAATGTTAGAGGTATATGCCAACATACTATGGAGAATATGTGTCAATGGAGAAAAGAGGTACAGATATTGACAAATTGGGTAATAACCTGCTTTCTAAATGTCAATGCCAAAAAATGGCAAAATATTGCTTATGCAGAAGAGCAGAGTTCCATGATGGGCCAATCTCTGCTACAGTGATGTGTAACCAGTGCTTCCATATGCCAATCGAGTTCCTGGTCTCGTGAGCACAACTAGGACTAACCTACTGTCAGGGAATCCTAAGAGGTCAGTGGCTAGCTGAAGTTCAAATAAGCAGTTAAAAACTTCATGTCTAAGCAAATAAAACCTCCTGGTCTCGGAAAATCTCCTGTTCGAGCTTGAATATTACAAGTCACTCACCAAATTGAAAAGATCACATGAGAAGGAAAGGTCAAGCATTTAAGTAATTAGGTTATTAAATGTCTCCTATGAACTGGTAATTTGTTAATATAGAGCTCTACTTCAGACTGAAGCAAATGGAAATCCGGCGACTATAATTACTAAGCTCCAAGGAAATGACATTTAATGTTCCACAAGTACACTAAAATTCAGAGAAAGGCAATGGGTCAGAAGTAGGAGGATCCATACAAGTCAAATTAGAACACCTAGAAGTGTGAGTGAAGCAGTGGAAATTCAGGATATCCAATCTCCATAAAAGTGGAGGCAGGGCGAATAGAGAGCTGAATAATCAGACAAATATGCTTAGTGCAGGGTTTCTCAAAGTTGGCATTTTTAACATTTTTGGGCCAGTACCTTCCGTGCAGCGAAAGGCTGTCCTATTCAGTCAACAATCTCTCCAGACCTTGTCACATGTCCTGTGGGTGTCAAAACCACATCTTGATGGGAGTCAATGGCTTAGAGACAGGAGTTACAGTGGATGAAATATATATCCTTCTTTTGTGCATCCAGTCAGGGATGATTCAAAATCAAGCTGGGCTATGGATATAGAGCAGCATTGATACTTATATACTGTCTCAGCAACTAATACTGCACATAGTGATTATAAAACAATGCTTAGGTTAGGCTGCATATTAGCTGTATTTTGTTTTAATCTCACAAGGTCTGACATAATTATGATTTTTGCCCATATTTTACAGAGAAGAAAAGTGAGGTTGATAGGTAGTAAATAATTCCCCAAAATCCTATGACTAGTCAAGATTATCAGTAAGATCATTCTGAAGTCAAAATCTATGATCAAGGATTCCTTGTATGTTTCCTACTTGGAAAGGAAGGTGTATTTGAGCACCCTATATCTAAAAGGCATGAGCTGGTCAGTGTTAGTCTGTCATAAAGTATTACAAAAGACTACTCTCATTAGGACTCACTAGAACAATACTGAGGCTTATCCTGATGAATTAATTTGTCTTTTGCTCTATAAATGTTATTCAGCAATCATCAAGCCACTCTTAGAATCTATTCAAAGGAAATGGGTTAATTTGTAAATAACTAAGAAGTTCAACAGTCTGGACTGTGGTGTCACAGAAACCCATGTGAAAATCCAAAATCAATGTCACTTTACACAGTGTTTAAATTCTCTGTTTAAATAATTGAACAGTTTACTCATTTGCAATATAAATAAAACCTCCACAGTTTTGGGGTAGATCTAATTTTATGCCATATTTAATACACAGAGCTTAGTAAAATAAATTTTCTCCATTGATTCTATGAGTATAATAGAAGAAAAACATCATAAAGTATAACTTTGGTGTTAAGATACAGGGTAAAATATATATATATATATATTGAAGCCACTTAATATTTTTTTTCTGTTGATGGGAATTTTGCTTTATATCTGCAAAATACATAAAAACTTTTAAAATTTTTGCTTGATTTCTTTTCTTTTTTTTTTCCAAAGTGAAATGGCTATCATCCTCATGACTCATTCTTCAAGACTGCTTCTCTAAGATGACTAATTTATTCACTCAAACAACTGGCCAACCAAATGCACAGTATCCAGCTGTTTACTTAACAGAAATAGTACATGTAGGCACACATCAGCTGGACATGGTAAAAAAAAAAAAAAAGTACAGCTGAAATATGTTCTAGTCTAAAATTACTAATCTGTTCATTCCACCAATAAATAAATGAACATACTTTTACTGGTAATCTCAAATATCTGAGAAAAAAACTGACCTGGGGGAGAGTATGTTCTTAATAAATATTTATTATAAAAAAATAAATTGTTTTGTTGTTGAACTAGACAAAGCAACTGAACTAAACCAGCATGCACATGCCTAAAGAAAATTGTATAAATTAACATACTACACTGTAAGATAACCACGTGAGTGGGGCCTAAGACCTGTGCCTAATAAGTGTTACAAGCATGAATGTCCCAGGAGCTTTCTTCCACTGGCTCACTCGTTAACACACACCCAAGAAAGTGAGCTTCTATTTAGATTCAGAAATCCAAGAAAAGTGCACAAATAGCCTGAGAGAACTGATAAGGTATATTCCAAAAAGAGAGGTAGACTGAGAACAGGGGAAATACATACAGAGGAGGAAGTGAAGGTCAAATATTCTAGGAAGATAGATGGAAAAAGCATAAAAGCATAAACTGGTGGCCTTTTGTCAGATCATATGAATGTGTATTTTGAAATAAAGGGAGCAAGTTCAGAGGCAAGACCCGTATGAAATCTATTGCAATTATCCAAACACGAAGTAATAAGAGGCTGAACTGACCAACTGGCAGAACAGAAATGACAGATGTTATGAAATATTGCACATGATGAATCACTTCTCCTCTTTTCAATCTCCAGAATAGCCTGGATAGTTAAAGATGCTGCTAGTACAAATGTATGGGAGGGGTAAAGACACGGCAACATAAGTGAGAGTTTGAAAAGGATTGGAATGTTTTGATAAACAAGCTAGTTGGCAAGCACATTCAAATGACAGCTCCCGTGAAGAAAAATATGTTCAATAATAATTAAGCACCATCAAGAATTAATGGTTTTATTCATACAGGAACGGTGCTTGTCTTATAGCTATAGTTATCATCCATACAAAATAATACTTATCACATTTCAAAAGTTATACAACATTTCCACACATGTTAATTCATTTGATATTAGAGGAAGACATAGCTTATACTGTGTTGAGCGCTTTATAAGTGCAATAACTCATTGCTTTCATTGTGTGGCAACCCCATTGTGTGAGAGTGCATCCGAGGCTATGTAGAGGGGTTGCATTTAGATGCTTAAGGTTTATCAGTCGTGGTCCTGGCAGGAAAAAACAATGCCATTAAGGGAAGTTTAATATTAAAGATGTGGGCAATGCCCAAAAGCACATAAAAGCAGAGGAGCCAAAACGGAGAGGAAGCTGCATGAACCCCACGTGGCCTTTGATAGAGAAATGCAATGAACCTGTGGCCTGGAAAGGAGTGGGAGTGAGTTCTGAAATAGACACTTACCCATCCCTTACACTCTGGTTTTCTCTTGCTACCTGTCAATGGCCAGCCCCAACCATTATCCAGAGTCTAGGGAACCTGTTGACCTAGCCTATAGGTGTTAGCCTCCCCGGGCAAGAGAAGGGTAGAGTTACATGGCAAGTGACTCTGGAAAATCAAGTGAAAAGATCCAGCAAAAAATATCTGGTGTGCCTGTCAGATAAAAAAAAAAAATCAGAAAACGCTTGAGTAAATTACGTAAGACCATATACAGCTTTCTCATCCCCAGTTTCATTCTAGGCAATGGACAAAAACAGTTTTCCCCACAGAAGACTGTTTTGATGTATATCATGTTTGTCAAGTGAAAATATTCTGGCCTCTCTTCATAGAACCAGGAAAGTTACCTTTGAAATATTTATGGGGCTGGGCATGAGTGACACTGACCATTTCTGAAGTGACTACATGCTCAATATGCTCCAAAGAGATACATAATAAAAACACTATGTGTCCAAACAGAAGGTAGTTTCCTCATATTCTGGATTAATACTGAAAAGTTAACGTCCTTCTAGTTACACTTTCAGAAGGCATCATGAATCATTTCACTGTGATATCAGGTAAATAGACAGCTCAGTTTTATTATTCTCTGTCCCAAAGCCTACACTTAAGGATTTTAAACATTTAGTCATTGTTTTCATAGATTCCATTTGTTTATATTTCCCTGAACCACAATAGTACCCACCTACATACTACATCAATTCACCTCGCATCCACAAATAAAGCTGTATTATTTTTTATTCTCAAAAATTTATAGGATATTTTTTGGTACTGCCATTTTTTTCTATTTGTTGTAGTATTTTATTGCTTCCAATTGTTCCTGCAGATATTTGAATACTTATTCTCCTTGCTTGTGCCACATCTTATTTCACAGTACCCCTCTGCTCCCATATATAATAGACTCACTATAGAAGACTGTCCCATACAAGTGATTTGTAATAAGCAAGGCCTTCACATTCATGTGCTATTTTCTAGAATCTCACTGCAGGAAGCCGTTCACTTGCCATTCAATTTTGTGCAAGACATATTGATGTCAAAGAATAATGTTTTCTAAGGAGTTAAGACTGTCAGAGCTGAGGGACTTTCCATCTTAAAGAAGAATGGATAGACAGCAATTTGACTATGTGACTTAGTCTAAAGTGTAATCTTAGAGATTTATACTACAACTATAATACAATATGTGAAGACTCTGCATTTCTTTATATGGTCTTCTAGTAAGGTAACTTCACTAGCTCTCAGAGTAAAATCTCCAAGAGATAATTGATTTTGTCTTTGTGCACAGTGAGAACTGCTTCTTCCTCTGAGCACCTTTCTAGCCATTACTAAATAAATTAGTAAGAAGCTAAATTCCAAACAAAAAACACAATGCTTTTTTGCTACTGTTTTCTAGGAATGAAGGATTTTTCATAGAACATGATATACTTTTCTATTTTCTTTATTGATTAAGGTATTACATTATGTATCCTTATCCCCCCATTGCCCCTCGCCAACACCCCTCCACTCATGCCTTCACCCCCCTGGTGTCTGTGTCCATTGGTTATGCTTATATGCATGCATACAAGTCCTTTGGTTGACATCTCCCCCTTACTTTTATTAAATCATAAAAATCTTACTTTTATGATTATTTGAAATTTTGACTGAAATACGATATTTTATTACTTGAGTAATTTGGTCATCTTGTTGAATATAATAAACTAGAGGCCCAGTGCATGGATTCGTGCACTGGTGGGGTCACTCAGCCTGGCCTGCACCCTCTCGCAATTTGGGACCACTTGGGGGATGTCAGGCTGCCAGTTTTGTCCCGATCATCCAGGCCCCGCTGCACCAGCGCCTCCCCCCCACCACCACCACCACTCGGTAGCCGATGCTCGGTAGTGCTACAACAGCTGTGCTTGCCAGCTGTGAGCCCGGTGTCTGGTTCCCGTTGGTCAGCTGAGTGGTGCTCCCGTAGTGAGAGTGCACTGACCACCAGGGGGCAGCTCTTGCATTGTGCATCTGTCCCCTGGTGGTCAGTGTGCATCATAGCAACCAGTCATTCAGTCGCTTAGGTTTTTATATATATAGATGAGGAGAACTATTATTTATTTGGAATTATCACAGGTTATCTGTGGTCTAAATAAAGCATTACCTAGAGCCTTTAAATTTTCTTTTGTACATTTATGATTGTCAAATAAAAATATTAACATAAATTTCTAAGTGAAATTTTAAAATTTCAAAAATACTTACAATTCTAAAGATGTTTGACAGCAATGCCACATTAATGTTAGCTATGTGTTTTGGCAAAATTATACCAACTATCACAAATATTTAAAAATCAAAGTAAGATAAATTGACTTTATTCTAAAAGATTTTCAATACTCTTCTGTTTAAGTAGAGATATTTTAATGAACTTACATAAAAAATCTGTCCATCAAAGATTTGAGTCTGGTACTCCCAGGAAATGCTCTGGCTCACTGAAATGGCATGAGTTTAACAACACATAAAAAGACATTTACAGCATAATGCTCTGTGAGCATGTAAATTCAGATCACATTTCAGGTACCTATTGATGCTTTATTTCCCTGATATTATCTTTCCCCTCTCTTTGTGGCATACCTTATTTCCTCTAGTTAAAAATCCCAGGGCACTGGGTGTTCCTTACATGGAGAAATGTTCTCCTCGGTACTCTGAGCCAAGGATATCTGAAGTGTTGACAAAACCTAATGATTTTGAGTTTTTGACAAACACTACATTCAACTTCAATTCCAGAAAGTCCAAATGATCCGTTATAATACCACATTACAAGCAAGCACAGGAGCAAATATCAGTATAAATATTTAAAGGTGAACAAGTACATTTTTCTAAGTCTGATTGATATTGGTGTGTGTGTGTGCGTGTATGTCTGCATTTCTGACACGAGAAACACCAGATTACCTGCTATCTTTGTGTGAAAGTAAATATATTTATTGATCACTTTGTAAACAGTTCTTATAAAATCCTTTTGGGATCTTTGCTATAACACCAAGAGAGGAAATGTGATTTGTTGACATCAGAATACAAACCCTGAAAGTATTTAAAGGTGATTTTCCTGGAATGAAATGCCAGCTGACTATATCAGTCAGTATAAAATATGATAGGTAAAGCAATATTTAATATCCTCATATTCTTGGTATATTAAACAATAATGGGCTTATCTCTTCTTTCCTCATCATATTAGAAATGTGTTACTCCTTATAATTATATTTGATTTAAAAATATTTTTTCTTAAATTGGTATGCTTGGTGGGTTTAACATCAACTTAATAATCTACAGATCCAGTGATCCCACATCTAGGAATATAGCCTAAGAAATCTGAAACACCAATCAGAAAGAATAGATAGACCCCTATGTTCATAGCAGCACAATTTACAATAGCTAAAATCTGGAAAGAGGCCAAGTGCCCATCAGTGGATGAGTGGATAAAAAAGCTGTGGTACATTTAAACCAGGGGATACTATGCAGCTGTAAAAAAGAAGGATCTCTTACCCTTTGAGATAACATGGAGAGACCTGGAGAGTATTATGCTAAGAGAAACAGGCCAGTCAGAGAAAGACAAGCATCACATGAGCTCACTCATATGTGGCTAAAAGATACTTCTCCTCTAAGATGAAATATCAATACATTCCCCTCCCACTGAGCTTTAAGAATCACTTCACGTTAAGTATATTTTCAATGTGCTCCAATAAACTCTTAGAGCTAGATGTGGAGCTGTTCAGTATCATATTTAATATATCTCAATGCAATTTTAAGGATCCTTAGGCCATTTTTTCTTATCATTTATTAATACTTTGTAGGCTTCTATCACATCTTTAGAATTCTCTTCTGAATCAATAAGAGCACAAATATCACCTTCAGAGTACCTTCAAAATAGCCCTTTTAAAAGTCTTAAGACAAGCATAAGGCAACCCTTATGCCTACCTGCATCCTTGTTTTAAAGTGTTCTGCATCCAAAAAAATAAAAAAAAAAAAAGCATACTGACATCTTCAGCAAGTGTTTCCTAAAAATGAAAGCTGAGACAGTGTTTAATAAGAAAAGCAAGAAAATGCAAGTTTATGGAAGTTCAAAACTGCCTGCAGTTAGAAAATAACCTTTTACTGGGCATCACACTATCTCTAGTTCAAATTGTATTTGGAAAATATAACCTTTTTCATAGAAAATGTATTCCTTGATAGACTCCATACTATTAATCACAGACTAATCTACATAAAATAGCCTCATGTGGACCTGAGAAGCCCTAGACTGTATATGAATTTTATATGTACACGGCCTTAGTAAACTTAGGTCTTTCCAACTTAAGCATTAAATGATGAAGCATATCATAAAAAGAGACAGAAGAAGTGAAACTGTCTTCTTTATTTTAGATATTATGCCCTGCTTACCATAATTTTATGTTAAAGAAATTGGGAGGTGAGAATATTTTATTACATTTATTTTGATGTAAGAAACCACTGTGGTTAAAATAGTTCAAGTGGTTCTAATACCAGCATTAGAAATGCAAACCTTTATATTATACTTTGAACTAAAAAAAAAAATGGGCCTAATCTTATTCTAGCCTGCACTGTGTGTAGGACATCTTGCTAAACTAGGCTCATGGTTTATTGAAAATTAGCCAATAACCAAATAAATCTTGTTTATTGAGATGTAATTGACACAACGTGTCAGTTTAGGTTTACAATGTGTGGATTTGATTCATTTATATATTGCAATGTGATTGCCATTGCAGTGTTAGCTAACATCTCTCTCACCTCACAAAATTATCATTCCTTTTTCATAGTGAGAACAATTAAACGCTAGTCCCTTAACAGCTTTGAAGTTTATAAAATAGTATTGTTGAGTATAATCACTATGTTTATGCATTAGATCCCCCAAAATTATTAATCTATTGGTTGCAATAGAGTACTATCTCCCCAAGTCCCCCACCCCTAGCCCCTGGTAACCACCATTCTACTCTGCATCTATGAGTTTACTTCTTTAGGTTCCACATATAATTTCAGAATTCTTTGAAGCAAAAGTTTACATGCAGTGTTTTCTCCCTGGAGGAGATGAGTTTACAGGAGCTCTGTCATAGAGGTTCAGTTGTAATGACAGTTTAATTTTAGTTATATGTTGTATTAGCAAGCTGAACCTCTAGTTCAGTCCATTCAACAACTCGTTGTTCACACTGACTTGCATTTCAATCTTCAGAGGCTGTAGCAGCGTTTTATGAATTTCCTACGTGGAATCACACAGAACCTCTGGGAGCAAATATGGAATTTATTATGGTATAGCTACAGTCAGTCAATAAATCCAGACTATGGCTCTAATAGATTCTGAAGGACCAGCTACGTCAGGCAGTGTCTTTACAGCTCATATATTTATTTCCTGGTTGACAAAATCAACATTTCTAAATTGCAGTCAGACTGCATAAAACATTCTTGTATCAAAAACTCAAGCTGCAACTGAAGAGACCTAATATGTTCAGCATACATAACCTGAATAAATTGGATCCTTTTAGAATCTCCCAATGTTAAAAAGAGTTAGTGCATAATATGAAACTTGTTTTGGACATAGTCCCCCGCATTTTGGGCAGTAGAGTAATAGAACACATTGATTCATGTCATTTTCTGTAGCTTCTGAAGTTCTCATCAAGCTTATTGCTCACTAGAAATGTCTCCATGAATAAGATTAAATAAATATTATTAACATCTGAATATCTGTATGTTCAGATCAGTATGGTCATTATTTTTAGATTTGTTTAGTGTCTTTCAAAAAAAGATAAAATGGCATAAATAAAAGACTCGGGGGGAAAAAGATCTAATCTTTTATAGTGCCACAAAAATAATGAAATAAAAATATTAGCATCATAAATGGCTATACATATTAACATAAATAATCATCTTACCATTTGATATTTTAGAAACCTGTGTTTTCCACTGTATATTATAATCAATAAAAAAGTCTTTCTCAGGTTGAATATACATACAAATATATACCGTTACTCTCCAGTGCTGATCATGTAGAAGAGATTTGTTTTTATAAAATTAAATATTTGAGTCTAAAATATATGAACACCCAAAATTGGGTGTGTGGTCAATAATTTTGTTTTATTGTGTTACATAAAATCCTCTTAAACCATAACTAGTAGGAATTGACTTATATGAGGCAGTATATAAAAAATACCAAATAACAAATTTTAAAGTTATATAGGAGATATAATATTTAACAGACCATTGCAGGATCTTCTTTCTTCAGGAAAACCTCCATTCCTGCCTAGAGTAGATGAATTTGAGTATTTCAACAACCTTTTGTGGTATAAATGGAGCTCTGTGCTTTAACCATTATGTACATGAATCTAACTTAGATTATTTAGACTAAATGTATTCCTACAATTTAATTACTAATATATAAAAGAAGGTAAATATACATATTAAGCATTTGAGCCTAGTCATTAACACATTGACTGTAGAAAAATACAACTGATGTTCAATTTTGTTTCCCTACTCACAGTCTTTATAATCTTAGTAAATTACTTAGCTATCCCATGCCTCAGTTTTCTCATCTATCCTAATAAAAGGGTAACATGCTAATTAGACCAGGAGACCAGACATCTTCCTACCGTTAGACTTCTTTCTGGACAAAGCCACGGTGGTGGGGGCCAAGGCAGAGGTGGTTAGGGGTGATAAGGCCAGCAGGGGAGGGCAGTTGGGAGCCATCAGGCTGGCAGGGGAGGGTTAGGTGGCGATCAAACCAGTAGGCAGGCAAGTGGTTAGGAGCCAGCGGTCACGGATTGCGAGAGGGTGCAGGCTGAGCTGAGGGATCTCCCCACCCCCTCGTGCATGAATTTCATGCACCAGGCCTCTAGTATGTAGTATACACTGAATGACCAGATTATTATGATCTCTGAATGCATAATAATCTGGCCACTCAGTGTATATATATTAGAGGCCCAGTGCATGAATTCGTGCATGGGTGGGGTCCAGCCAGCCTGGCCAGGGGGAGGGGACATGGGCATTTGCCAGCCTCCCTGCTGGTCAAACTCCTGGTCAAGGGGACAATTTGCATATTAGTCTTTTATTATATAGGATATACACTGAGTGGCCAGATTATTATGCGTTCAGAGATCATAATAATCTGGCCACTCCATGTAATTATACCCAACACAGATTTTTATGTAGATTAAGTGATTTATTTCTTCTAAAGTTTTGTATACAGTTTATAAATCTCAATATGTACACGGATATGTCATGTGTCCATTCTTCTTCCAGAAGGTAAATATAGTCTAGTGTCAAATATTTAGATCATGAGTTTTTGAGGCTTAGGTAATTTTTGTGTGGAATTCAGGGCTTCTACGAATTTTGGTTTGGGAAAAATACATCTTTGAAATCACCGAGATTTATATTTCATATTTAACTTTTGCATATATCTAGAAATACCATTTATAGTCATCATGATTGCAAAATCACAGTAGTTATTTTCAGTAGGAAAATATCAATGAGTGTCATTTTGCTGTCTACAGATACAAATGCATGTGTAAAAAAAACCAACTAGGTATCTATTGAGCTACTTTGAGCCTAGTAGTCATTTGTCAACAAACACATTCATTCTGAGTTTTCCATTGCTGACTCAAAGGTGCTTTGCAGCATTGCTCAGACAATCATGTCTTGATCAGTATGTAAAAAAAAATAATTTATTGATTTTTTTTAGAGAGAGGAAGGAGGATGGATAGGGAGATAGAAACATCAATGATGAGAGAGAATCATTGATTGGCTGCCTCCTGTATGGCCCCTACTGGGGAATGAGCCCACAATAGGGGCATGTGCCCTGACCTGAAATTGAACCATCATGCTCAACTGAGCCATGCTGGCTAGGTTGTGGATTGGTATATAGAAGGAAGTAAATCAACAACCAGCCTAGAGTTTCATGTTAAGCAATTACAGTCTACACTGATCTGTCTTAATGCATAAAATGTAACTTGCCTAAATTTTAATGTTTTCTTGATATTTACTGTGTTAATTGAAAAGCATATATATTACTATTTTACAATTTATAAAATATGTTAATAATTATTTCAATATATTTGCAATACTTGTTTTCTTATGTGCAATTTTTCCACTTTCCCTAGTTGCTTTCAAGATTTTTCTTATATTTGCTTTTGAGTATTTTGATTTGGTAAATATAACCATGATTTTCTTGGACTTCATCCTATTTGGCATTTTTTCAATCTTGAGTCAATTAACACTGTTCTCCAATTATAATATAAACACCTCTGGTAATTTGTAAGTAGTTAGCATCAATCGTTTACACTCACATAAGATGTATCCTACCTTATAATAGAGAAACGTGCAAATTGACCGCACCTCCGCTATGCCCATGATGGGGCCTGCGAGAGGCTGGGGGCGGGACTCCGGGTGGCCTATCTGGCCGTTGAAAAGACCAAGATGGCGGCGCCCAATCCTCTTAGTTCCGGGGGTCCCGGGGGTGATCGCCACCCTGGGGGAGCATGGCTGGGCCGAGCCAGTCGCTCCCAGGGGTCCCAGGGGCGATCGCCACCCTGGGGGGGCGTGGCTGGGCCCAGCCAGCAGCTCCCCGGGGGTCCCGGGGGCGATCGCCACCCTGGGGGGGCGTGGCCGGGCCGAGCCTGCCGCTCCCGGGGGTCCCCAGGCGATCGCCACTCTGGGGGGGCGTGGCTGGGCCCAGCCAGCTGCTCCCGGGGCAATCTGTACCCTAGGGGGGCGTGGCCGGGCCAAGCCAGCCTCTCCCGGGGGTCCCTGGGGCGGGGGGGGCATGGCCGGGCCTAGCCAGCTGCTCCCGGGGGTCCCCGGGTGATCGCCACCCTGGGGGGGCATGGCCGGGCCTAGCCAGCTGCTCCCAGGGTCCCGGGGGCAATCACCACCCTGGGGGGGCATGGCCAGGCCCAGCCAGCCGCTCCCGGGGGTCCCGGGGATGATCGCCACTCTGGTGGGGGAGTGGCAGGACTTGCCCAGCCGCTCCCGGGGTCCCTGGGAACATTAGAGGCATGTGGTTGCTGAGACCCAGACCAGGCCTCTGGCCACAGATTCATAGCTTTTCCGAGACCTAGGGCAGGGATCTGCCTCATCTGCAGAGAGACAGAGGTTCTGCAGTGCCCCCAAGACGTGGGTGGGCCCAGCCAGGGATCAAGGGGCATGGAAGGACTCCTGGCAGAAGGGCAAGGACCCTCACCCCTGAGGCGGGGGTTGAGGGATGCAGCCACCTCAGTGAAGGGGTGCTGCACTGCAGGGTACTGGACTGACTGAGGTGATTCAGAGAAGCTCCCAGTGCTAATGGGCCTCCCTCAGGCAGCCTTCACCCTTCAGAGGCAGTGACTACTGCTCCTGCCTTGACCCAAAAGCAAGCTCGCTACACCCTGCCCCATAGCACAGCATGCCTAGGCAGTGAGTGGGAAGCCTTCCACCTGCTTCGAAGAAGGGGGGCAGTAAAGAATGGGGGGAGAGGAAAGAATGTGGAGCATCCGCAATGAAGAGGTGCTTGAGAAAGAGGCTGGGAAGCCTGACTGAAAGGTTTGTTCTGTTTGCTGGGCCGCTGCCCCTTAGGAAGCGCAAAGAGCATGGCTCTGAGGGCTTCCTGTGTGCTGAGTCAAGTTCCACAGCCAACTGGAATTGGCCTCAGTTTCCTGGTCTGTAAAATGGATGAAGCGTGTCCCAGTGCCTTCACTGAGCTTTGATGGCCAATTGAGATACTATATAAAGAAAATGAGGGAAGAAGTGAGAAAGAAAAGGAAGGACAAGAAACACAAAAGAAAGACTGAAAGGAACCTGTAAACCCATTGTCACATAAATAGGGAATATAGTCAGTAGTGTTGTAATGATGGTATGATGCCAGGTGGGTACTAGAAATATCGGGGAACACTTTGTAAAGTATATGATTGTCTAACCACTATTCTGTAACTAATATAAAACCTGAAACCAATACAAAATAATGTTGAATGTAAAGAAATGAAAATTGGAATGAAATTTTTATAAATTTCAAAGTTTAAATATAAGCTGTAAAGGAAGGAAGGGGAGAATAAAAAGTGTTTTTCATTTTGCCACTTCATTAAAAAGACAGTTGTCTTTATATGGTGCTTTCATACTTTTCTAAGTCATTATCTCATTTTAATTTCCGGGCAACTTAAAGACAAGATAAGTATTCCCTCCACTATTCAAAGAAAGGAAATCTTGGTGTCTGGTCCTAATGATTCAATTGTCAAGCCCTTATTGTAAAGCAGGGTTAGTAAAATTTTCTGTGCAGGGTCATATCTATACTAATAAAATCCTTGGGGGTGATCAGGCCAGCAGGGGAGGGTATTTGGGGGCAATCAGGCCTGCAGAGGAGCAGTTAGGGGGCAATCAGGCCAGCAAGGAAGCAGTTAGGGGGCAATCAGGCATGCATGTGAGCGGTTAGGAGCCAGTGGTCCCGGATTGTGAGAGGGATGTCCAACTGCAGGATTAGGCCAATCGGGCCTAAACCTGCAGTTGGACATCCCCCGAGGGGTCCCATATTAGAGAGGGTGCAAGCTGGGCTGAGGGACACCCTCCCCAGTGCACGAATTTCATGCACCGGGCCTCTAGTAAAATATAAAAGTATTAGTATACTATTAGTTCACTAGGGAAACATACTAGAGTAATAAATTCAATCGAGTCTGACAGGAATATGTAAATTAGTATTATAGATAATTGTTATAATGGTGGTTAATTATTTTCCCTGCATCAATAAATAGTTATAGTTCACATGTTTAACTCTCCAAGTCAATCTTAAATCCAGGTTAGTTACATCTTGCACTAATTATAAAAGATATTTTGGTTTGGCATTTTTCATTCCTTCAAATTAAAGCAATGGAAACTAAGAATCAAAGCATCTGATGTGTTGAAATTACTCTAAAGTGTGCACAGAGATTAAAATCACTAAAAGGCTTTACATTTTATGGGTACTCTACTGTGGGAGCACTTTGATAATTTTAAATTACTATTCACTATACAAAGCAATTTACATTTATTGGAAACAAAATCTGGAAAAGTTCAAATTCTGGGCAATGTCATACATACTGCTTGAAAATTACTAAGAGCATTTTAGTGTGTTCTATAAGCATCTCATTTACAGTTGATCAGAGCTTTGGCAAGGAATGATTAAAAAAAAAACACAAAAAAACTTGGAAGTGCTACAGTCATCCCAACTTCAATCTAATTTAGAAAATGAAAGTTCTTTGATAAATAAATATGATACTGTTTAGCTCTTCAAATATTCATATTATAAATTTTAAATTATGGAAATATTTTTGTGGTCTTGTTTTCCAGAACTTTCACAATTTATTTTAGGAGAATCAGTGGAGTTCAACTGATTGTAATTGGTAATAATGACAAAGCAGGTTTCAGAGGAATTCTGATTCTATTAAAATTGTGCCACATGACAGGCTGGTATGGCTCAGTGGTTGAGCATCTATCCATGAACCAAGAGATTCCAGGTTTGATTCCTGGTCAGGGCACATGCCTGGATTCTACACTCAATCCCCAGTAGGGGGCATGCAGAAGGCGGCTGATCAATGATTTTTCTCTCATCATTGACGTTTCTTTTTGTCCCTATCCCTTCCTCTCTAAAAATCAATAAAAACTTTAACAATTTTTTTTCCATAAAATGATTTTACAATATCTACTACATATATCAATATGTGCTACTGTTAAGAAATTACATCATTATGTAAGTATACTAATATTAATACAGGATACATTCATTAGTGGCAAATACATTATTTCACTCAAGGATAAACTGGATACGAGAAATAAAAACGATATGATTTTGCATTTGTGACTATCTCTTAAGAACTGGTAGCCTTAAATATGCATCAAAAATTTCAGGGGAAATACAATCTGCAGAATGATGATGCTTGAAAACGTGAAATTAAGGGCATACTATCTCCTGCTTCAATATGTATTTCCTCTTCCTGATGTAACTTCATGTTTACATACAAACAGCATGCTGCATAAAAGCAGTGGCTATTGCATTGTTTTGTCTACAGAGAGCTAATAAGTTTCATTTAAAAATGGACCTACCTATGCAAAATATAACCCTGAGCCTTAAAGAATGAGGATTTTCCTTATTTCACCTTAGTGAAGAAGTAGGCCCTTAAGCATTTTGTCAGTGTTTCAGGAGTGATGAATAAGCCTGCTTGAAGTACTCCATGCATGCATTTTAATGATTAAAAGTGACTATAATTCTCCCTAGCATACCTAAAGTTCCATAGGAACTGAACTCCTGAAACTGAACCTGCATTATCCGGTAGGCATCTTTATAAATGAATCTAAAAATGCTGTTCACAGCTTTTGCCTCCAGTGACATTCATCCTAATTGAATTGTAAATGAAGCAGCTTGGGTGTAAACTAACCTAAAGCTTTCTTCACTACTGAAAGGCAGGGAAAGCTTTAAATATATCCCCTTTCATTGCCAGTGAGGCTGAAATGACATTGAGAATTGTCCATTCAGAACTTCTCTTTTTATGGGATGAGCTTCATTTTAAATTGCCTATTACTTCAAGCAGTCACAGGGCCCTGGAGATAAAGGTAACATGAGAGTCAAATGCACAGATATCCTAAGTGGAAACACCAATAATGCGATCTATTTACAAAACAACATCCAGCAGTTTATTAAAATATGGGTAAGTAGCCACAGGTCGGACTAAATTTGAAAGATCTAAGTACATCTCAAAAGTTTCTGGAGACATCAAAATTTATCTTTATTTTTTAAATGCAACTTTGGTACATGCTCTTGACCAGAATCCAACCCAGGACCCTTGGGTCTGCAGACCGATGCCCTATTCACTGACCCAAACTGTCTAGGGCCAAAATTTATTTTGATTTTTAATAATCAGTCTCATTTAAACACTTTATGAATATGTTAATCAAATTGGTATCAGTTTAAGGATCGTTCTGTTTCTAAAATGCACATAAATCCATCTTGACATTATATACTTGTAATATAAAGAAAAAATGAATAAATGCTTTATGACTTAATGGCTAAGAAATAATTGCCAATATCACCCAAAAAGTAAAATATAGGCAATATATGAAATATTTACTGTAGTTTTTTATAGAACAAAAGTATCACCATTGTTATATTTTAATAAACAGAAGACTTACTTTGATGGACAAGGGAGCATAGTTTAAGAACCACAGGTTATCTATAGACAATTTATTCCTAGCAATTAAGGTTCCCTGCTTGCCAAATTGTAACTATGTCTGAATAGAATTGGCTTTTACAATATTGTTAACACAGCCTAACATCATCTCATTTTGGCAAAGTCAGCAACTTGAAATAATGAAGATAATAAATATAAAGGTTTCAAAGGGTCAAAGTTAATAAATAAAATCCCATGCAATATAAGGAACAAGTAGGAGACTTAAAAAATTAGAAAAGCATTTGACTGACACTAGTGAAAATAGTACAAAACTTCTTCTATTATATAGTAAGATCCTGTAAAAGGTACTATATATCTACTTTAAAATTATTTATGGACTAATGAGAAATTAAGGGGAAAAAATTGATACAACTGAGATAGAAGTGGTGTGGGCTAAGTTCTATCCTGCCAAAATGCATATGCTGAGGTCCTAACCCCTTGTGCTCAGTACAACATGCACATCTTTCAATTAAAATTACACAGCATAATAAATGGCAAACAATATAATTTGAAGAGACTGAGCAAGCATCAGAACCAGATAAAGAAGAAATTGTAGGTTTAACAAACTGGGAACCGAACCAAAAACAACTATGATTTACTAATATGCTAAAGACTTCATTGGAAAAGGTAGATAACATGCAAAAACAGAGAGGCATTGCATGTAGAGATATGGACTTCTAAAAAAATATTCAAAACCAGATAATAGAGTTTAAATGCACTACACATAAACCTAAATAAATGACTTGGATGGGAAAAATGACTTTAATGCCTCTATGAGTAAACTGGACATTGCTTAAAAAAAAAAAAAATCTCGGAGTTTAAAACTTCCAAAAACTGAAAAGAGAAAAGATACTGGAAAAATCCAGTGGGACAATCACAAAAGGTGAAACTATACATAATAAGAATACTAGGGAACGATCTAAAGGAAAAGAAGAAATCTTTGGGAAATAAAGACTATTTCCCCAAATTAATTCTGGACACTAAACCATAAATGAAAAAGCTCAGAGAACACCAAGCAGAGTAAGTGTCAAAAACACACACACGTAGGCAGATAATATTCAATCTTCAGAACAACAATGATAAAGAAAAAAGTCTTTAAAAAAAAGCTAGAGCAGGTGGGGCAGTAGCATCTAGAGAGTAGCAAAGATAAGAATGGCATCTGACTTCTCAGAAACCACATGAGCAAGAGAATGAATTGAAATATGTAAAGTGTTAGGAGAAAGAAAACCACCAACCGAAAGTTCTGTACTATGCAAAATTATCCTTCAAAATTGAAAGAGAAATACAAAGTTTCTCAGATAAACAAAAAATTAATTAAAGGAATTTGTTGCCAGTAGGACTGTTTTTCAAGAAATGTTTAAAAGTTCTTTAGAGAGATGCAAAATAGTAGAGGTCAGAAAGTGAAATCTACATAAGGGTTGAAAGAACACAGGCGGAATAAGTGAAGGTAAAATAAACGTATTTTTCTGATTCTTAATTGAACATAACAAATAGAGAATTGATGGCTAAATACACATAAATATTAGAATTCATCCTTATGTAAAACAATGCCATTTTCTTGTTCTTATCATAGAGACATTTAAAAAGATCATTTATTTTAAAGGTCTACAGTTTTCCTTTATTTTATTTAATTTATTTTTTAATTTTTTTTATTTTTCCAATTTTTTTTATTAAGGTATTATATGTGTACATATCTTACCATTGCCCCCCTACCCCACTCCCATATATGCCCTCACCCCCCCAGAGTTTTGCGTCCATTGGTTATGCTTATATGCATGCATACAAGTCCTTTGATTGATCTCTTATCTTCCCCACCTCTCCCTAACTATCCTGCTGTAATTTGACAGACTGTTTGATGCTTTACTGCCTCTGTATCGATCTTTTTGTTCAAGTTTATAATGTGCTTTATTATCCATAAATGAGTGAGATCATGTGGTATTTTTCTTTCATTGACTGGCTTATTTCACTTCACATAATGTTCTCCAATTCCATCCAGGTTGCTGCAAATGGTAAGAATTCCTTCTTTTTTATGGCAGCATAATATTCCATTGTGTAGATGTACCATAGTTTTCTGATCCAGTCATCTGCTGATGGGCACCTAGGCTGTTTCCAGATCTTAGCTATTGTAAATTGTACTGCTATGAACATAGGGGTGCATATATCCTTTCTTATTGGTGTTCCCAGTTTCTTAGGATATATTCCTAGGAGTGGGATTACTGGGTCAAATGGGAGTTCCATTTTCAGTTTTTTGAGGAAACTCCATACTATTCTCCACAATGGCTGCACCAGTCTGCATTCCCACCAGCAGTGCATGAGGGTTCCTTTTTCTCTGCATCCTCGCCAACACTTGTCGTTTGTTGATTTGTTGTTGATAGCCATTCTGATAGGTGTGAGATGGTACCACATTGTTGTTTTGATTTGCATCTCTCGGATAATTAGTGATGTTGAGCATGTTTCAGGAAGTTTTCCTTTATTTTAAATTTATTATCTCTTTTAAATAACCCCTTATGACAAACATTGTTATTCCACTTTATTATTTAAGAAACAGAGTTTCAAAAAAATCAACAGATATGCCTATATCATAAAACAAGGTGAGCTAATATTTGAAAGCAGATCTGTGTATCTTCAAAAGAAACGTAACAGGTTCTCTGAATGATAACTCTTGCTGGTCTGTTGACAAGTATTGAAAGAAAATTCACACAGTATAACAAGTAACAGTACAAAAACACAAATAAGGTTGAATGAAAGAAAATCAAATACCATAGCTTACACCTCTAAACTATTCTCTCTGATGTCTCCTTATGGAACAAAATACTCCTCTGATAATATTGAAACAATAAGTAAATTGAGGAAACATTACAGAAGATATGGCATGTTTCAGAAACAAACACTGCATTGATCATGAAAAAGTCAATAAAAAGCCCTCATGACCAACTGTAATCCAGAGTAAGACATAAAAAATAAGGCTTATATAAAGTAGTGATAAGCCTTATTAGTCGTGGGCATGCCAAATTCAACTTACCAAAAAATGTACTTGATTTAATCACTTTTCTGTGAAGAGTGCTGATGAGTCTAAACCTACAGACAGACATAACAGCTTTTTCAAAGTTTTCCTTTACACATAGATTTGCTCTCCTATTTCTTGCATACCAAGTTCCTATAAATTTGTGAATCCATAGACTCTCAATTCTGATTAATTGGCATGTCTATCTCTGAGCCATATTTTTTTTATTATCTGTCATTATAGTAGATCAAGTCCCCTTCCCATCCTATCTCAATATTTTCTTGCTAATTATGGCTCCTTTAATAGTCTGTATAATGGTTCAATCTGCTTGTAAGTTTCAAGGGTAAGACCATTTTAAGGTATTTATTATAGTTATCTTGAATTTTTGTATTTATTGAATATATTGAAATTTATATGGTATCATTATTAAGTAAAGGTTTCATTTCTTATACAATTTTTAATTTTCCTCAATAAATGTTTACAATTAAGATTATCCTAAACATTTATTAAGTATATGTCTATGTCCCTTAAAATATTTGTGTTGTTATATACTACAGAGACTTTAAAATGAGATTAAATTTTCTAATTGGCTCATGGTAAAAGCCCCACAAAAAACAAACAAACAAACAAAAACTTAATTTGGCCTTATTTGCTCTTCAGTGCCTTTGAATTTTTCTTTTTTCATTTTAATTTATCTTTTTTTTTTAATTTCTTATCCAGCTTTTGTAGTTGTTTCAGTGGAAACATTGTTGTGACAATTCATAATAGCTAATGTGGAAGCGACATGTGTGGCTTAGAATCAATTGTTTATTGCCTCTTTTTAAAAAGTTAAGGGGGATATACTTTTATTTCCTTAAAAACAAAGAAATATAATTGCATTCTTAATGCTTTATGTATATGGATATTGTATGTTTTTCTATTAGAATGAAGATTCTAAGAAAGAAAAACAACAACAAAAAAGTAGCTAAAAAAAAAAAAAAACTTCTACTACAGCAGTATTTGTTTTTCTTAGCGTTAAGCTGGTCTGATGTTGAAAATATATTCAACAAAGTATAACAGTAGTTACTAATGTAAGAGTTATAACTCTCTAAATCTAAGAAGAAATATATTGCAGTGGCAGTGGCTGCTAATCCTCAGCAAGATCTGTTTTCCTTTTCTTGAGCACACAGTCCAGTTAGATTTCCCACCCCTCTTGCAGGGTGGGAAATCAATGTTCAAAAATTTTAGCCAAAAGAATGTAAGCAGGGCCAAAACCGGTTTGGCTCAGTGGATAGAGCGTCGGCCTGCGGACTCAAGGGTCCCAGGTTCGATTCCGGTCAAGGGCATGTACCTTGGTTGCGGGCACATCCCCAGTAGGGGGTGTGCAAGAGGCAGCTGATCGATGTTTCTCTCTCATCGATGTTTCTAACTCTCTATCTCTCTCTCTTCCTCTCTGTAAAAAATCAATAAAATATATATAAAAAAAAAAAAAAAAAGAATGTAAGCAGAAGGTATATATGGTCACTAAATAGCACCCACTGTCATTCATGTGGGAGGCAACTTGGAGACTAAGTGATGACAATACAATAAGGAGCAGGGGTCCAGTGTTACTATGCATAAAAGAGCTCCTTGACCAGCATTGGGATGTAACATGAGCAAGAAATAAACTTTTATTGGGTCAAGACACTGATTTGAGAATGCTCTGTTACAATGCTTAGCATAGTCTGACTATTAAGCTATGTATACAATAAATACTAAATATTTTAAACATATATAGATATTAATATTATTCTATACTTATAATTGTTGGCCAGTCCACCAAATTATTATGCATCAATCATTCTAAGCAAAATAGCAATGTGTCAAAACAGTAAGTTGAATTAAAAATATATTAACAAATATTTATTAAATATTTAATATAATAGATGCTAAACAAAACACTAAAAATTGAGCATGGAGAAATAAAAAATATATACTAGTTGGAAAAATACTATTTTAATTGAATACATAGAACCACAAGTGACTTTAGGAGTCATAAATATTAAAAATTATTTTCTTAGAAACAAATACAAATATATAAACAATATGCTTAAATAAATTAAATATTTAAAAACTATTTTAGTTATCTATTTCGAAATATATAAGCAGTAAAACAGATTTTTTAAGTTGATTTCAGCATTTTATTTGACAAAATATAAATGTTATGCCTTCTTTTTGGTTATTTTTAGTATGAGAAGACATTTAAAATGCTGTGATTATAACACTCTTATTTTTGAGATCACCACAATCAATGTCTCAACCTAAATACCTCTTTTCTTGGATTTATTTTCTGAGAACACTTATGGTTGAATTGAAAAAATTGGAACTGAGATTCTAATCAAAGTAGTATAACAAAAAGACATGAGTCATTTGGAATTTTAGAGTGCATTTCCATCTCTGAATAGCTAGAACTAGTGGATTTTCTGATAGCATCCTACTTGTTAAGGTAAATTTCCACAAATATTTAGCTTCCATATTCATCGATTTCTCGAAATTATATATGCATTATTAAAATGTATATTGCCAAGAAACAGAATAGGAGAATTATGACTCAACAATACATTATTCAGTCTTCAATGTGCAATCCTTGTGAAGTAGGTTTTAGTTTTCCATGTCATTGAAACCTTTCTCTTTGGGTGATTTACCAGTGTAGGCTTTGCTTGAAAACACAAAGGGATGTTAACAGCAAATATCCCTTCTTCCTTAAAGTGAAATCAAGTAAAAGTGAAACAGAGAAACAAGAGAATGTAATCAGGACTTAGAGAATTACCTATTACAAAACAAAACAAAACAAAACAGAACAGGAAAAGACATTAAAAGGGGCGGGAGAAGCCCACCTGTAGACAGAACCCCTTTCAAGAAGACACTCTCTAAAACAGCTGTAAAGTTTAACTAGTTGCCATACCTTCTTGGGACAGACCTTGGTCAATGAGTGAGCAAAGCCATGGTAACAATGTCCCTGCCTTTCCTGAGTGGCCCTCAGACAATAAGTGTACAAATCAGTTGTTTAAGGACCTTGCCATTTCACCCAAGGCAGGACTCTGCTCAGGATTCTCCTTGCTGCTGGCAGACTGACAAGTCTGCACTGTGGTCAGAGGGCTGCCCCATATTCTTGCGTCTGGCCTATTCCATTCATAGTATTACTCCTCAAATATACATTTTGTGTTCCTGTCTCTCAGCATTTACTCCCCAGAAGGAAAACAGCCCACAACAAATAACATCTTTTGAATTAAGAGGAAAGAGAAAACCAAAACAATAAAGTTTAGTGCATAATTTCCTTTCAGAGATGAGTTTTAAAAGTTTTAAAGAATTATTGTTATCTTCTGACATAAAAAATAAGTGTTGAAAAATTTGGCTAGGTATGCATTGCAGTTATGTATGTATAAATTTTAATAATACTAAATGGATAAAAACAACACTAAAATTCCTAATGCCTGATGAGTCTTGTTGTAGCTTACCATCCTGGTGTTGAGATTTTATTTTTTTATATCTTTTTAACATTGTATATGCATTGACACTTTTCAATCACAAACTAAGTAAAATGGTGTACAAAAATTAGATTATTGCTATAAATTTCCACTCCAGATGGACTAGATGTGCAGGAAAAGACATATGTCCAAGTAAGACTAGAGAATTTTGATGTTAAAATTATATTAATACATAGATAAAATAAGCAATTTACACTTCATAATTCCACAATTTGTGGAAAAGCTCTTCCATAAAGCAAAATATTTCTTAATCTTATTATAAGGCATAAGTAAAATTTATTAGCCAGTGTCTTCTTTACAGAGGCACACACACACACACACACACACACACACACACACACACAAAAAGTCAAACTGATGTCTAATGAGCCCCAGAGAAAATGAGTCTTGGAACATAGTTAGTTTAAAAACACAGTATCGTAAGTCCCAGAGTGCAATGCCATAGTCAGCTGCCTAATGCTTCTCATGGCACTAATCAATTCATAATGATAATATTTAGATGTCATCACTCTTTTTTGACTAGCTGTTTAAAGAATATCTATCAAATTAGATATTAGTTGTGTAAAAAAAGGTGGGAATATCAGAGAAGCATTTTCAGTAGTTGCATTGGAAATAAAATTATATTATATCACCCAGTGCCACATGGTGTTTTCACTATACTACTGTAAAACTTCAATAGCAGAGAAATAGACTCAAGGAATTAGTATTGATTCTTGGATACAAGCATCACGTTGTTGTCATGACAATGGACCACAGCTACAACTGTGTTCTCATACAAATGAGACAGCAAAGCTCCTCACATCACACCACAAGCACAGCAGCTCACTCTGCGTACATCCAAAGCCATCAGAGAAGGATGCAGTCAATAAAAGCTTTATATCTTGTCTGTATGCCAATTGCAAAGTGGATAGGACTAGAAAACTGGCCAAAGTGTTTGTCAGCCCATAAGACCTGTGCACAAATTGTCAGATTGCTACATTTATCTTGAGCCATCTGCATGGAATTCTGTCCTGTTCTTTTTTTTAATTCTTTATTGTTTAAAGTATTACATATGGTTCCTTTTTCCCCCATTGACCTATCCCCACTGGTTCCCACCCCGCAACCCAGCACATGCTCTCACCGCCCCCTACTGACTGTGTCCATGGGTTATGCTTAGATGCACGCATACAAGTCCTTTGGTTGTCCTGTTCTTTTTTGTTTCTCACTCCAGAAATCAAAAGAGTTTATCCCAAGAGGTTGTTTAAAACCAGGTGAGCTAAATCAATGTGATTCTACGATAGGAATAATCATTTATTGAATACGTTTTAACAGAAAATGATGTTCGCACTAAAATACTATAAACAAGACAATTCATATTTATCAATTTATACATACAAATAAATAAGAGGACAACTGTTCCCATTGATTGGTTTTATAAACTTTCTCATATAGGTGTGTCCAAGTACTTTCAATTATTAGCAGATGCAAAATCACTATCTTAAATGAATGCAAATATTGTTTGCTGTTTTTAATGAGATATACATTGACATTGTCTGATAAAATAATAACCCAAATCAAAGGAGCTTATTTTAAAAAAATTAAATATATTTTTAAACCTGAAGTTAGAGGTTTGCTTCCCCAATATCTCTGACTACTAACTGTTCTAAAAATTCCATCTCTGACCAGGAAAACATTTTAGAAGTCTCTGTTAACACAAGTTGATTTTTGGGTGAAGTGAAAATGATGTTATTTAGCTTGTCAATAAAAGCAAATAAACACTTTGGCAGAAAATAACGCAGTGCTGAAAATTGTGAGTGACATTGCTGTTATTGGAAATAAAATAATATTAAATCTGATTTTACTTGTGTGTCAACTGTGTTTCTATATTTATATCACAATATATTTTTTCTAAGCCTATTTAAAATACTTTGGATTTCATTTTATTGGAACTTTCTTATTTTTCACACTTCTAGTATCATCCAAAGAAACATGATTCAGTTGGAAGTTGGAGAATGCATTTTAAAATGATAGTTTCAAATAAAAATATGTGTTGTGAATTTAGTTTGATTAATGATAAATATCAAAATATCATGTTATTTGAATTGTTGTATGATAAAAAAATTAAATTATATAGTGGAATTAAAGAGCTATTTGATTTTTTTTTTTTTTTGTTTTGTTTTTTTTGTTTTTTTCTTTTTTTTTATTTTTTTTTTATCTTTTTAAGAGCTATTTGATAAGATAGTAGATAATTGTTAAAATATTTGTTTTCTCACTGAAGCTAACATTAAATAAATTTTTGTTATCTGTTTTAACTACCTCTAATAGTAGATTAAGCATGAATAAGTTTCATGAAATTTCCATTTATTTTAAAGATTGTACCCATATCTTCTTCATTTTTCTGTCTAATTAATGGAGTAAAAATTATCTTATGTATTTTTAAAACTAAATATTTTGTGCTTCTGAATATTTCAAATGTCATAAAATAAAATTTTGCTTTTTTTTTAAACACCTCAACTTATGTTTATAAAATAGAAAGCAGGCAAGGAAGACAAAGAAAAATAAAAATTACCGTGTATTCAAGTCTCACATATTAGCAAAGTCTTTTGAGATAAAGTAATTTGATTTTTACAGACATGACCTGATGAACACTGAAATGAGTAAAAAAAAAAAAAAAAAAATGGAAACAAATAGGTTTGCTACATAACATTTTAACACAAATCTTTTCTCTGTTGTCAGAAAAGAATAGAGTTCTTTATTTCCTAAAGACAATTTTTTTCTTAATTATTTTCTTGCCAAATCTATATTGTGAAATACTTATTTCATTAGATGAAAGAGATTAATTATTGGACCATATGTATCTTGATGTCTTCATTAATGTAAGCATAAAATAATTTGTTTCTTTGAACACAGAGAGTGAATCCTTCTATGGATTAAGTCAATTCTTCTCAGTATATTACTGTAAATTATTTCTAGTTATGTGTACCTATTGATCATAAGGCAAAATAATTTAATAAACATAGTATAAAATGTCTTACTATATATATTATAAACATTTTCAGACTTCATGGTTTAGCATTACAAAATAAATTTTTACTGAAAATATCACTTATTCTTATCAACCTTTTAACTAATTTCTATTACATAATTATGGTAAAATAATAGCTTTGAGAAGGGCATTGGGATAAGAAAAGATCACTGAGTTAATTTTCAGAACACCATGTGGAAAGTTCAAAGTAGGATTTCAATAGTTTTCAAGCTACAAGGAGATAAGGGAACCAATGGTATGGAGATTGAGAAAAAGTCTTGTAAGAAAAATATATTTGGTGAAGCACTGAGCTATGATTCCCAGTTTATACCATCAGAGAGGGTGATCTAAGAAAGCACTTCTCCTCTTTCAGATTTAGTGTGAGGGGCTTCAAAGATGACCGCTATATGTCTCCTATAATTGGGACATATGTATCCCCCAATTTCCACTTTGAACCTCCTTAGCTGAGGTTGGGAGGACACACTTTTGGAGTGGTATTTAATGCATAGCTGAATATAAGGGGTTTATGAGAGGGGCTGGACCATGCACTTTTGTGAAAGCTGGTTAAACAGTCTATGAAATAAGTACTTCTGTTTCAAGATTACTTTGGGCTTGGACAGAAAGTGTATCAGAACAAACCATCAAGGAAATCTTTTTCTCTCACCGTCTTCTAATTTTTATGTAGGTGTGAGTGACCTACGTGTTACACTGGAAGGCCTTCCCTACAGAACTGCAAATGTGCCTAGCCCAGAATTTAAGTTGTGGAAGGAGGACATCTATTGGGAGCTAAAGGAGCTACAATTTGAGATTTGGCTCAAGCCTAGATCAGAGTCAACATATGTGAGCTATAACAATGTCTGGTCTTACTCTAACCTTCAGAGAACAATAATAGATGCTCTGTTTCACCTCATCCAAACGTCAAGAACATTTCTCTAGTAGTCAAGACTAACTCAAACCATATAGGGAGGGATATATTTGAAAATCTAATTTTGGTTAGTTAGGTTGATAGAGTACAAAGTCATCATAGGGCTGCACTAGAGAATAACTGAACTCCCTTTTTATGGTTGGTCAGAGCACATGCGTCTTAGAGTTTTATCACCTTTGTCAGTTGCTTTGGTTTTTAATACAAAATGCCTACTGCGAAGAGGAATTATAGAGTTAAATTTACCATACTCCATTCCCTAAAAGCAGATGATTCCATCTGAGCCATGTCCTACTTAAGAAATTATGGGAGTCTTTTGTAAAATGTAAATTGATATCTTAATTATGAGATTGGACACATGCAATTACCAAATTGATGCTCTGTGTCTGAACCTCAATATGACCGTTACTATTTACACATTATTATTACCCGAGAGCAATGAAAAGTCACAGGGATGTCTTAATTTTTCATTAAGCTGCAGGGAAGTTATTGCTCTCTTGTGCAAAAATGTTTAAAGCAGTGTGAAGACAAAAATAAATTTCTTCATGATTACATTTCAGTAACAATTCACATTTAATACAAACATTCTATACTGTATCAACACTGAACAATGTTAACGTTGCATTTTCTAATATCACCATTTGCTACTTATATTTATGTTAGCAATTACCATTCTGGATTTCTAAAAAAAATTTTAGAATGAATATAGAAAGTGAAAATTTAGAACATAATATATTGTTTCCCTTATTTTAACCACTTCTGTGTACACTGGACAGGTCAGTAGAGGGGCTTTCAAAAGCTACAGATTACTTGTTGCTGGCACAGAGAATATTTAAAATTCCACCCTCTATTCTAAACCTCCTTAGCTGAGTTATTACCTTCTCTGCAAGCAGCAAATTGCAGATAGTAACAACTATTCTTACATTAAAAAATGGTAACAAAATAGAGGTACTTTTCTAATACCTAGTTTATCAAGAATTGCTGGATATTTAAAAATATAAGTTAATTAAAGTACTGATAAAACACCTAAAGTTGTATGCAATTTAAAACACAAACATGTTTCATTTAGCACAGTGTAAAACATTTCCCCAATAAAGTTCTGAGGTTAGAACTGTTATTTTTGGCAATGAAAAGTGCTTCTGGAAAGAATTACTTGATAATGGAACCTGGAGAATTATATTGTAGAGATTAAACTAATTAGTAGAGCATGAAAAACCGGCAAAGTCTAAGACTGTCATATACCAGATTAGACTAAGGAGACATAACACTTAAATGTAATATGGCATTCTAGATAGCATCTTGGAACAGAAAAAGGACATTTGTGGAGAAAATAGTAAAATCCAAGTAAAATCTGGATTTCTGTAATCAGACTAAGTTGGTTTCTTTGTTATTGTGTGCCATGACAATGATGTTAACAGGAGAAAATGGGTGAAGCATATATGAGAACTCTATATTACCTTTGCAACTTTCCTGTAAAACTATACTAAAATTAAAGGTTTATTTAGAACACTGTGCATATATACTGATGTTTACATATATATGATCATTAAAAAGATAAAATCTATTCAGTTAAAGTTATTATTTGGACAGAGGTTTCTCACCATTATCTTTTAAAAATATTTTAGTCCATACAAATAGTCATTATATTTGATTATCTTTGTATACAGTATATAGTTTATCTTATAGAACATATAAGCAATATTATTTAAATCTAGACATTCTCTAATATGTCACTGAAAACTTACTTTGAATGAGGAAAATGCAGTCTGAACATTAGCTTGGACTGGTTTCCTTGTTTTAAATATAAAATCACTGGGGCTCTGCAATGTAAGGTAAAATTTGTGTGGCTTCTATGGCTGAATGCTTGCTTGCTCAAGCAAATCAAAGGCAACCTATTCTGAGAAGCCTTTTGAGCACAGGAAGGGTCAGCTCCCTTAGAGGCACATACTGGTACAACTGTCAAACAATTCAACTTTCACACAGAATGACGTCAATTCAGTTCTATAATTCAGTCAAGGATTTTTAACTGTCTTCAAGGAATAATTCACTATGGATACTATGAGCCCAAAAGCTACCTATCTGCACATCGTTTTCTACAGTAAATGCTGATTAATCAAACTCTAATAAGTAAACTCAGGACATGTCAGGACACATATTATAGATAGATGACAGATAGAAGATGATCGATAGGTAGGTAGATAGATAGATAGATAGATAGATAGATAGATAGATATAGATAGATATAGCTATCTATAACAATAAAAGTGTAATATGCTAATTAGACTGGATGGCCGAAAGACCTTCCCAGACATCCTTCCGCACATACTTCTGGACGACCTTCAGGACAAAGCAGGGGCTGTGAGGGCTGAGGCAGCTGCCACAGCTGCAACGACCAAGCCCCTTGCATGAATTTCCTGCATCGGGCCTCTAGTAGATATATATTTTTAAACTTTAAGTTATATGTGAAAAAGAGGAGTTAAGGTTATCTGGAATTAAACTAAAAGTAGAAGGACGTGAGCTTTGCTGAAAGTTCAGAGTCCAGTGGTGGGGGAAAACCACTATCCAGGAAGAAATTATTGAATGACATACAATTTCCCCCCACTCATATACATACTTGGTATGCTACTGGTCTGTGTTCCATCAAATACTTATACAGGCTGATTAAATTGTACAACCAGCCCCTATACATCACATAATTTCCTTTCCAAATATCTTCTTTTTCTGAATGGCATTTGATGCAATGTTATTAGCAACAAAATTAACCATTGTATCTTTTATAAAAAATTGTCCAAGATATTCTTAGTCTTATCAGTCAGTATATTGTTTAGAAATAGTTGTAATTTTGTAATGTTTCTGTATTTATCTAATTGTTATTACAATTGTGTAGCTAAGCAGGTTGTTTTCATTTTGCAGCAACATGGCATTAAGCTAAATTTTAGCCTACTGAGTAATCATACTCTATACATTTTAATTTTCTTCATATATCTTGTTTATATAACTTTGCCTTTTCAATCAATTTCTTCGCAGTTTCAATTTCTGTTACCTTGTTTTGTGTTTACATTTCTGCTTAGGAATAACCCTAGGCTCAGTGTGAATCTTTTTAAAGAGAAATGCTGGTTCTAATTAAGCTTAAACAATGTAAACTCTAGGGAGCTGACATTTCCCCTTTTGTGAAAAGATGTTTTCCACACAGTGGTTACAAGGCTTCTGTTTTCTAAATAAAGAAACCTATACAGCTTGATGGAATGGATGTTTATAAAAATAAAAAATATATATATACAAACTGTCAATATTGTTCTTTTCATGTTTTACCTTTTGAATGAGAGTTTACAATTGTAAGGCTTTCTTAGCAGACTATAACCAACTTATATATTGCTTCTTAAAGCAGAAGTAAATTTTTGGAGTGTAGGGTTGAAAGTTTTAAAGAATCATCTTTAATAAACTTTGGCCCTAGAGTTCGCATTACGTTAGCTAGCTAGCCTTAGAGTTAGAAGCCTGTTTAAAGACAGAAATCATGGCTCCGAAATAAATTACCTTTTAACAGACCAACAAAAAATGGCTAGCCTTACAGCTGACTATTTTGTTTTTGTTTTGTTGTTGTTGTTGTATGTTATGGTGTATGTGTTTCTTCTGAGGTTAGTACTGATGAGCATGGCTAGATATTTTCAAAAATGCCTCTGTTGACCTAAAACTCTGATTGTAAAGCCAGACAAGACTTTTCACCAAAGACTTTGATGCTCTAAACCACTATTTCTTGATGTCAGAAAAAAGGATTAATTTCAGATTGATCATTTCTATTGTTGGGTCTTGCACAGAGATGGGGAAAATTCTCAGATATTCATCTTGTTAATCCACTGACTTTTTATCTTTAGGACATCTTTATTATTATGTTGATCATATAAATCCTTCTATGACATAGTCACTTAAAAATACTCAAAATTAATTCACTCTCCTAACTGAGGGATTTAAAATATGGTTTTAATATTTTATTAAAACTGCCTGCCATATATTTATGTCTGACACATTCATAATATAAAATAATAAAAGTACACCAATGTTAGCCATAAATATTCCAAATTCCGGGGCACATCTGGAAAGTTGAATTTTTTTAGGTCATTTTGTGTATGACTCGTAACAATCCACTTAAAATTTATTCATTGTAAATCAGAAATCATAACTCATGTGGATCAGATTGGTAGAATAAGTGTTCATGGATGAAAGTATCCAGGCTGGTTCCAGTAAGATATTCTATGTATACTTACAAAAAAAAAAAAAGAAAAGAAAAAGAGACTGATTTTTATCAGAAAGAAAGAGTTTTAACAAAATGGACACTACAAGAGATATTAAGTAAACTGCCTGATTAAGATAGGAGATAACAGACAAGGGCACTAACTAACCATAAAACTTTATGCAAATAGGCATTGCATGAGAAGTTCATGAAGCTCACTACCTAGATACAGACCTCAGGCTCCTCTCAACCCTTCAGAATATATGTCAACATAAAAAGAATGTGAATATTAACTTCATATAGATTCCTTCAGGCCAGGTGACATAATATCAAGAGTAATATTACACATTCTTTCCTGAGAAGCAGAGTATTTAACTACTATTCATGCTATATTCAATGTTAACTGTCAGGATTAGAGAGAAAACAAATAACACAAAAATGTGATTGGACAGGTATTTAATTTCTTTTTGGTGGTTTAATGTGATTTTATTTTACTTGCCCTTTTTCTTTCTTCTGCAGGAACACTCACAGAAATGAGTCCTAATGAAGATTAGCAAGAATTCAGGGTGATTGTCAAAGTGGAAACCTTAGACCAGCGGTTCTCAACCTGTGGGTCGCAACCCCTTTGGGGGTCGAACGACCCTTTCACAGGGGTCACCTAAGACCATCGGAAAACACATATTTCCGATGGCCTTAGGAACCGAGACACTGCTCCTCTATGTCTCCAGGCGGGTCCGCCCAAATGCAGATACGCCCACATACGAGTACCTGGCGTGATGACATCATCACGCCAACCCCATCACATACACCCCGTACAAATACAGGTGTATGTGACAGGGTTGGCGCCATAATGTACTTACGCAGACCAGTCACACGTGTAGAGAGCAGCTACTGTGTAGCAGGCAGCTGCTGTGTTGAAAGCAGCTACTCAGTTAAAAGCAGCTACTGGGTTGAAAGTAGCAGTATTGGAGGTAAAACGACACTTCATGAATTATAATTACTGGGTAAATGTAAAATCATGTACTGTAAAATCATCAACTACTGCAAAAAAAAAAAAAAAATCTGTACCATAGGAACTTAATCTGGATGCTGATCGGTCTTTTTATATTCAGCTGTGGTTGATGTGAATACTGCCCCCTTGTGATAGTAACAGGTATGTAAAAAAAAAACAACAACACAGAGAATGGTAAATCATAGGAAACTTTAATGAACTGTGTTGACTGAACTATGCCATGTATCATCTTTTGTATTATTAAAGCTATTGTTATATATTATTTTCATTAGCAAACCATCCCATGACAATGGATCGTGTAGAGAAGAACGTTAAGAAAATATAGTGAGGATTTTTTACAGTATGGTTTTACCTCAATAATTACAGCAGGAATTGAGAAACCGCAATGTGTTATTTGTTGTGAAGTTCTATCAGCCAAATCTATGAAGCCGAACAAACTAAAAAGCCATTTTGATAGCAAGCATCCGAGCTTTGCCGGCAAGGATACCAACTATTTTAGAAGCAAAGCTGATGGACTCAAGAAAGCCAGACTTGACACTGGTGGCAAGTACCACAAACAAAACGTAGCAGCCATTGAAGCTTCATATTTGGTGGCACTCAGAATCGCCAGAGCTATGAAACCTCACACCATTGCTGAGGATTTACTGTTGCCAGCGGCCAAAGACATTGTTCGAGTTATGATCGGAGATGAATTTATTATGAAATTGAGTTTACTGATCTAACAATAATTTACTTATCTAACGAAACTGTCCGCAGAAGAATAGATGACATGTCTGCTGATATTCTTGATCAGGTAATCCAGGAAATTAAATCTGCTCCACTTCCAATATTGAGTATCCAGCTTGATGAATCTACAAACATTGCAAACTGTTTTACGTGAGGTATATTAATGATGGCGACTTTAAAGATGAGTTTCTCTTTTGCAAACCTCTTGAAATGACAACTACTGCATGTGATGTATTTGACACAGTTGGTTCATTTCTGAAAGAGCATAAGATCTCTTGGGAAAAGGTATGTGGTGTTTGCACAGATGGTGCTCCAGCTATGCTAGGATGTCAATCTGGATTTCAACATTTGGTACTGAATGAGTCACCAAAAGTCATCGGAACTCACTGTATGATTCATTGGCAAATATTAGCAACAAAGATGCTGCCACAA
The DNA here is from genome assembly GCF_027574615.1 of Eptesicus fuscus. Taxonomy (NCBI): domain Eukaryota; kingdom Metazoa; phylum Chordata; class Mammalia; order Chiroptera; family Vespertilionidae; genus Eptesicus; species Eptesicus fuscus. Next base: position 91,042,134 of record NC_072476.1, read on the forward strand.
GAGTTACAAGAAGTAATGAAAAGAGTCATAAGTTCTGTCAATTTTGTAAAGGCGAGCACTTTAAACAGTTGACTGTTTTTGCAACTATGCAACGAGTTGGATGAGCCGAACAATGCTCTGTTATTTCACACTGAAGTGAGATGTTTGTTGAGAGGAAAAGTTTTAAAACGTGTTTTTGAGCTTCGTGATGAACACAAAATGTTTTTAAACAGAAAGCAAGACCGCAGTTCAAAGCACTTTTCAGCGATGAAAGTTAACTGCAGAAAATAGCTTACTTGGTTGACATCTTTGCCATCTTGAATGAGTTAAATTTATCACTGCAAGGACCAAATGCAACATGCCTCGATTTGTCTGAAAAGATCCGATCATTGCAAATGAAACTACAGCTTTGGCAAAAAATAAAAATAAAAAAAAAAAAAATTGGATGAAAATAAAATTTACATGTTGCCTACCTTATCTGCTTTCTTTGAGGAACATGACATTGAACCAGACAAAAGGATTACGATGATAATTTCTGTGAAAGAACACTTGCACATACCTGCAGACAAAATTTCATTGTACTTTCCAAATCTACCTGACACCCCATTTTCACTTGCTAGAAGCCCATTCACAGTCAAAGTTGAAGATGTTCCTGAGACAGCACAAGAGGTGTTCATTGAACTTATTAACAGCGATGCAGCGAGAACTGATTTCTCTACAATGCCAGTTACAAAATTCTGGATCAAGTGTTTGCAGTCATATCCTGTTCTGTCTGAGACTGTGTTGCGCCTTCTTCTTCCATTTCCAACAACATATCTTTGTGAAACAGGGTTTTCCAGCTTGTTGGTTATCAAGTCTAAATACAGAAGTAGACTTGCTGTGGAAGATGATCTTCGTTGTGCTCTTGCAAAGACTGCCCCGAGAATTTCTGATCTGGTGAGAAAGAAGCAATCTCAACCTTCGCACTGATGTTGGCTTTTTACGCATACTGTCGCAAAATGTAGCAATGTAGTTTACTGTTGTTATATTAAGACTGTTACCCATGCTACACCATGCTTCAAGACAAAATTTCATTTATTTGTAATTAGAAATAAATATTTCACAATATATAATTACATATTGTTTTTGTGATTATTCACTATGCTTTAATTATGTTCAGTTTGTGACAATGAAAATATATTCTGCATATCAGATATTTACATTACGATTCATAACAGTAGCAAAATTACAGTTCTGAAGTAGCAACGAAAATAATTTTATGGTTGGGGGTCACCACAACATGAGGAACTGTATTAAAGGGTCGCGGCATTAGGAAGGTTGAGAACCACTGCCTTAGACGCTATCTCTCCTAAGTTTTCTGATTGGTTCTTTCCTGCTAAAAGTAATCTGTGTACAAGTTTTTGTTTTTTTGTTTTTTCAGATTGCTATTCTGCCAAAAATTTTATTTTGTTTCCTGTATTGCTATATACCTCTTGTTAAATGCTGTGTGATATAACTGGCCCCCAACATACAGTAGTTCTTTAACCTTGGAATATGCAATACAAAACATCTTTTGTTCTCCCTTTTGGAGTTTAGCTACAACTCTGGAAAAACAGAAAGTATCTAATTCAGAGATGTAGCAGCTCTATCTAACACATAGAAATAAACAGAGGGAAGCTGTCAATATGAGGAGACAAATAAACATGTTCCAAATGAAAGAACAGAACAAAACGCCAGAAGAACTGAACAACATGGAGACAAGCAATCTACTAGATGCAGAGTTCAAAACACTGGTTATAAGGATGCTCAATGAACTTAGATGAACTTAGTAAGAACTTCAAAAAGACATAGAAAACATAAAAACAGAACTAGAATACATATAAAAGATATAATCAGAAATGAAAAATACATTAACTGAAATGAAGAATATATTGCAGGGAATCAACAGTGGAATAGATGAAACAAGATAATAAAATCAGAGATTTGGAAGACAATAAAGGAGAAAATACCTAGTCAGAACCAAAAACTAAACAAACAAAGGAATATATGGACTATATCCATATAAAATGGGCAATGTGCATTTAAAATATTTCACTTGTCTAGATGATGAGGGAAAGAAAATCAAATGGAAATCATCATAAACATGCATAGTTTATAAGTTGAAAATAATCAAATGCAAACATGATTAAAACATTTATATTAACTTCAAATATTTTTCAAAATTATTAAAATAAACCAAAAGGACAATATTAATTGTGTCTTAAATATTTATTTCTACATCTCATATAATGATTTTAAACAATGTGATATGTGTCCTCTAAATATTTTATTTAAGTTTATAATACAAAATATGACATTGTGACAGTTAAGCATTTTTAGAAATGTAATAGCTGATTTTCTCAACACAGCAATGCAACCAAAAATATTATCTTCTTGTAAAATAGAACTATACAGCATATTAGCCACTACAGTCTGATGAATAACTGCCCCAAATAATTCATTTTCATATTTTTGCATGTTTTTTTCAGAGGTAAACCTCTACTGTATCTCACAGTATAGAATCTTCTACCTAATGAAAGAGTAACATGCTAATTGATCATACCTTCGTGACACCCACCAGCCAATCAGAAATGAGTATGCAAATTAACTCAACAAAAAATTGTGGGTTTATTTGCATATGCACATGCCAAGCGGCCAAGATGGAGCTGGATGCTTCTGTCATCGCCATGTCAATGACGCAGGCATTACACACCACCCCAGCTACTCGGGGCCTCTGGACAGTGTGGGAAGGCAGAAAGGCAGATCCAGCCAGGATTCGAAAGGCAGCTCTAGCCAGAGCCGAAAGGCGGCTGCAGTCAGAGCGAAGGCGGTGCTGGGCCACTAGTCTATATATATAAAGAGCCAGGATTGTATCATCCAAAACAACCGAAGGCTTGACCGAACACCAGGATGAACATGCAGCAGGCTAGCGGGCTGAAATGCTAACCTCTCGGAGAGAGGGAGATGGAGAGGGAGAGAGAGAGAGAGAGAGAGAGGGAGAGAGAGAGAGAGAGAGAGAGAGAGGGAGAGAGAGAGAGAGAGAGAGAGGTGGGGCTAATCAGCAGTGGCAGCGGCTGCTGGCGAGGCCCAGAGAGAGAAGTAGGGTGATCAGACCCTGCTTCTCTCTCCGGGTCTTGCTAGCAGCCAAGCCTCTTTCTCTCTCCCAGAGATCAGCAGTTCTGGGGCGGCTGCTGATCGGCCCCGCCTCTATGATCAGGTCCAAAGATAGGCCCGGAGATGCTGACTGGCATAGAAACTGACCAATCAGAACCAAATTTGGGTGAATGTAAGGAGCCAATGGCTGCCTAGGAAGTGGAGCTTTTGATGCTGACTGGCATAGAAACCAACCAATCAGAACCAGCAGGCAGAGGGGTTGGGGCGATCAGGCAGGCAGACAGGCAAGTGGTTAGGAGCCAGTCATCCTGGATTGCAAGAGGGATGTCTCAGGGATCAAGCTTAAATTGGCAATCAGACTTCTCTCGAGGGGTCCCAAATTGGAGAGGTTGCAGGCCGGGCTGAGGAACCCCCCTCCGTGCATGAATTTTGTGCACTGGGCCTCTAGTCTATAATAATAAAAGGGTAATATGCTAATTAGACCCAAAATCTTCCGGACCTCATTCCGGATGTCCTTCTTGAAGAAGCCAGGACTGGATGGAAGCCATTCTGGGTCCAGGTGCCTGTCAGCAGTCGGAGTAGGGAAGCCCGGGTCCTGGGTGCCTGAGGGAAGCCAGTGCTGATAGCGGAGGGGAAGAAAGGCCTACTCTTGCACAAATTTCTGTGCATCAGGCCTCTAGTATAAAATAAGCATTTGAAATACTAATAACGGTTTGATCTCTATGAACAATACTAGAGGCCCAGTGCATGAAATTCATGCACGGGTAGGGTCCCTAGGCCTGGCTGGCGATCAGGGTCGATCTGTGGGGCAACCGGCAGGGTGATTGGGGGCCCCAACTGACACCTGCCTTGGCTGGCCTGGCGCCGCCTGCTCACGGGCCCCGCCCCCCACCGCCACTGCCAGTCACTTCCCTCTCTGTGGCAACCGGCAGGGTGATGGGGGGAGGGGACCCCTGCTGGCACCCGCCTTGGCTGGCCTGGGGCCTGCAGGCTGGGGGCAGCTCCTGCATTGAGCGTTTGCCCTCTGGTGGTCAGTGCACATCATAGCGACTGGCCATTCTGCCAGTCGTTCCGCAGTTGGGTTGATTTGCATATTAGGCTTTTATTATATAGGATAGTATCTTATAGTAGCCATATTCAGAAGAAAAGTAGTAAGAAGAAATTGCTTCATGTGCTCTTTCTCTATTAGGCATAGATCCAATTTAGAGTCCTTTCTTAGTTGTTGATGCCTAAAGCAACATTCCCATAAGGCATCACAGTTTCTACTACCCTTGGAAAGATAATAACTCAACTATGAATATTCAAGAGATACCAGAAGTCATTATAGATGTCCTTAATTAGTTTTATTTTTATGTCTGAACAAATTTTTGTTCATGCTTAGAGAAAAAAATGGAAAATCTAGATGTAATTAATACATAGCATTCAAGATTCTATCATATTTTTGCTTTATAAATTTTTTATCAATCCAACTAACTACTAGACTGGTGAAAACTGTATTTGACAATAGAGAAATACCTGTACTTAAGAAGATATATGTTGCCCAGTCAGTGTGGCTCAGCATTTGAGAATTGTACCCAGGAACCAAGAGGTCATAAATTCAATTTCCAGGATAGGGCACATGTCTGGGTTGGGGGCTTAATCCCCAGTAGGGGCTGTGCAGGAGGCAGCCAATGGATGATGTTTCTTTCTCATCATTCCTTTTCTCTCCCTTCCCCTCTCTCTTTCAAAATCAATGAAAACATATATATCTATATATATATATATTTTAAAGAATATGTATGTTGATGTTACCATTTGACAAACAATGGGTTTTTATTTCCAGGACGCTTTACATTCACAGTGCATCTAGTTTCTTTTTTGCCTGACATATTTTTAAACTGACATAATATTTGATATTTTATTAAACATGATATTTTACTTATCTTCATTTAAAATGCGGTGAGACACCTTATTTCCTTATTTAGTTTGTAGAAATTGCTACATATGCCTAATATACTTCTTTGCTCACCTGAACACAATAAATTAATATTGAAGTGAAAAATTGTCTTCATTAACTTCTACTGAATTATAGGAAACCTATGAAATTATAATTATGAAAACATTGTGAAATCAAAAGCTGTGTTGATTTAGATTAAAATGCATATTTAAAAACAGCATGTATAAATATTTTAATGTATTATCCTCTCCTGTGCAGTGTTTGAATCTTTCATAAGTAACAGTAAAGTTTGATTAAATTAGAAGCATACAATTTTTTTGACATCTTTAAATGTATGGCATAATCTGCAGAATTCATGTTTCTCTTCTAATAGTAATAAAGCATAACAGCTAGGTCACAATGCCAAGTAAAATTCAATTTACTTATTAAATGAAAAGGCAGTTATATTTAGTTTTCTATATTCTGCCCCTTGGTTTCTAAAGCTCTGTATTCCTAGGCAGATATGCATTTGTGGGTCTAGTAGAGGCACTTTGGGAAGATAGGTATGGGTTGCTTAGGCAAAAGAACAAGAACAAAAAAACCCCACATGTATCTCATTTTCCTGAAGTTAAAATATCAATCTAAAATTTTTCATTTTAATTCAAATGATATATATAATAAAAGCGTAACATGCTAATTAGACCAGACAGCCGGATGACCTTCCTGACGTCCTTCTGGATGACCTTCCAGATAAAGCTGGGGCTACGAGGGCCAAGGCAAGCCACCATGGCCACGAGGGCCAAGCCCCTTGCACGAATTTCGTGCATCGGGCCTCTAGTTATAAAATATTTTGAATTCCTGTCATGAACGATGAAACATAATGTGGAATCAGGGAATCCACAGACACTAGTGGCCAAGATCTTCCCAAATCAGACAAAGGAAAGATCTATACTCCTGTCTTCTCCATCAATCCACTCAGTATAAATATGGGGATTAAAACATGCAGCTTATATTAAGGAACTTATAGACCAAAGTGGCAAACTTAGAAGATAAAATATAGTAGTGCTTCCTGGATAAACTCTGAACATCAAAAACCAGACAGCCCCAAACCTTTTGAACTCAGTACTTTGGACATGTTATTTAATCACCTTGACTGTATCTGTAAAATGGATGTGAGTTGTGCTTTTATTTAAAGTCTTCTCAGAGAAGTAATATGACAATGAAATAATTCATGTTATTTAGAACAGTATCTGATATGAGTAAAAGTCATTGACAGTGAGTAATTATTACTATTTACTTAGTTCAATGTAGTAAGCAAAGTACCACTGTAGGGTTTTAAAGTAAATCAGAATTGCACATGTTTACAGAACTATCATTTTTAGTTGATGTACCCATATTCATGGGAGGTTGAAGTGAACTTATCAGTTGGAGTAAATGAGGACACCAGTAAATTCATTCAAAAAGGGGAAAAAAAAAAGAGATTTACTTGGTATTTCAAAGTTGTAAAACTTATTTCACTTTCTTCTAACTTACTTAGAAAAGCTATGTAGATATCCAAGGCTACAAAATTCAATAATTTAAAACATTTTAAATAAGTAAAAATTGCAAATAATTTACAAGTTTATAGCACAAATAGAAAAAAAGGTTGATTTCAAAATATAACTTTATTATTACAATAAAAAATATTTCCTAAATGTCCAATATATAGAAAAATAGAGATTGAAATAAAAGCATAATTTCTTAATATTCTTGTCTAAAATATATGGGTCTGTGTGCCTATAAGTTTGATATTTTACTAACATTTTATATGAAAAGTAGATGTCCAATAAAATAATTGCACCATAATGCTCATTCTGTCTTAACACGAGAATTGCAAGAAGCACATTACTGTACGCTGAAACTAATTCTCCCTACAGAATTTGGGATTATTTTGCCTCTATAGCACCTCACTCAACATTTGAAACTTTTTCTTAGCAAAACCCTATTTCTTTTCAAATATGTATCTGTGTTGTTTAAAATATTCATGTGTGTTTATGTTTAAATATATATTTATATAAACACTAGAGGCCTGGTGCATGAAAATTCATGTACTGGAGGGGGAGTCCCTCAGCCTGGCCTGCCCCCTCTCACAGTCCAGGAGCCCTCAGGGGCGGGAGGAGACCCAGAGATCAGGGGAAGGCAATGCCCCATCACACCTCTGCTGCTGCCACTGCTGGCAGCGCAAGCCTTGGCCTGGCCCTGGTTACCTGAGCCTTGGGCAGCCCTGGGTGGCTGGACAGCCGACATCTGAGGCTTGCCTATGCCTCAGGCCAGCCCTGAGTGGCTGGGGGAGCTGAGGAGACTGGGGGACTTGGAGGCAGGTGTGTAGAACAGCTGGGCCCGCCTGGGGGTGGGCCTGGCCTTGCTGCATGACTGTCACCCCAGTAGGGCTGAGGGGACTTGGCACCACCATCTTGTGGCTGTGGGCACCACCATCTTTGAGGGTGTGGCAGTCAGTTAGCATATTCCCTCCATATTGGCTGTGGGTACCACCATCTTTGTGAAGGTGTGAGTGTCAATTAGCATATTCCCTCTTTATTAGATAGGTGATATATATACATACATTTTTTTTTTCACCTGAAACTGGCACCATCCTACTTACTTCTCAATATTCAAAATTAAATTCTTGAGAAAATGTCATTTATTACTGCTGCTTCCATTTCTTACAGAGCCCATCAGTTTAACATCAGGAATTTATGATGACTAATCAGCAAGTGTGTTAAATCCCACAACATTTCTTACCTCTTTCCTTTTTCAGCGGCTCCATAGAACCTGACTCAATTATTTAGAATTCAGTATTTAAGAAGCTGATTTTGGCACACAACCACCATTAACTGAATCTCTGTATAATCTTAAATATGTTACACAACATCTGTGAGACACACGTTTTTCATCATTAAGAAAAAAATGAATACCACATACAGACATTTTAAGGAATAATGAGATTGTTCCAGACTCTTGAAAATAGCAAATGCTTACTAAATTGAAGCCATTATTATTATCATAGTTAGAATTTTTCCTTTGCCTTTTCTGATACTATTTTTTCATATAACTCTTCTTTTAATTTGTAGTTTTCTCAGAACTACTTTTATGCCTATTACACTGTATCTGTGCTAGATATTTTCCTGTGACCTTTCCAGATTCACTCTTGAGTATTCCCAAGTCAGCTCTGTGGCCTGGAGCTCTGACTTTAATTGACAGCTTTAACAGTCTCTCCCTGGCACTGTGGCTATTAACTGGGTTTAGATAGGTTGGGGTACTTATTCCTCTGGCCCCTCCTTGCAGGATCAGTATATGTTAACTGTGTTCCTCTACCAAAAATGATAGCTTTATGAGTAGACTTATTCTAAAGAAACTTCTTTCTCTTTCTCTTCAGGTCTACGGTAGTAGCATTCCCTGCTGTTACTGTCCCAGGGATTATATTACTACCTAGAGTTTTCATAACCCTCCCCACACATCTGAAATAGCTACTTCCTTAAGCAATTATCAGTTATCTATTTGAATGTGCTAATGTTTCCAGCAAGAACTCTGAGTCAATACCAGAGTCCAACAGAAAACTACACCTCCATAGGTTGTATTGGTTCAGGCACTGGGAAGTGTCATTTGTAATCTGCTGGCCGGCTACTTTCATGCCTAGATTCATCATGGCCTGCAGTAAAGGAGGATGTTGAGTGTTAGAATCACCTTTTTTTGTAGAAAAATAAATTAAAAGGCTTAGTTAGACAGAGGAAAATGTTGAAATAGGACTATAATAATGTTCTTACTCAGTTACTTCCTAACAAATCCGTCAAAGGGCCTGGTTGTTATACCCTTCACCAGTTGTTAGTTGGAAAGGTGGTCACCACCTTTACTGGAAAGATCATCTATAGGCAGTGACGAAGGGGTATAACGCCTACATCGGGCTGCATTCTTAAACTTAATGGAAAATATAGGAATTGGAGTAGTAGCCAGCTTTTACGTTTATCCAACAATGACAAAGAACTTTCATAACAAGTAACAGCACCAAACTAGTTCTCACACTGTTTTGACCATCAGAGATCTGAAGATGGATGTTTAATAGTGGGGTCTGTATAAATAAAATGGATAGACAGCCTATTAGGATCCCATTTGATATACATAATCAGAACACTTCTATGGCTGGAGAGGCAGAAATCTAACAGGACATCAAGCATTAGATGTAAATTGACCTATCCAATCAATAAAACAGAACAAGTAGACAGCCTTGCATTATAAAAGAGAACTGGCAAATATATAACCAAGCTTTGAGACAACCAAACTGCATGAGCAAGGGCTCAGATCAGTGGTGTTTAGGTAATGTTCAACATCCAGCTTCCCAGCTGGAGGTAAACAGATGCCCTGGTTGATATATCTTCTGGTTTCCATAAAATAACACTGCCAAGTTGGTCATTAGTTATAGATAGAAAGACATGTATGTAATTGGCTCATGGGAGCCTGTGCAAGACAGCTCCAGCATACGACTGGATAAGACTCATATGATACATGATGAAACTGGTCTCTTAGTAGTTCCCCATTACTAATTAACAGAAGCCCGGCTTACAGATTGATGAAATGTTCAGTAATCAAGTAGATCAGTGTTGGCAAACCATGGCCCCTGGACTAAATCTGCCATACCATCTGTGTGTGTAAATTAAGTTTTATTGGAACATAGCCACATTTGTTTGTTTATGTATTCTCTGTGGCTGCTTTTGTGCATAGAATCACAGAGATGGGTCATTATAATAGAGATCATATGGACCTCAAATGTGTAAAATATTTAGTATCTTGATGGAAAAGGTTTACTAATCCCCAAAGTAAGTTAAAACAAAATTGTTTCAGATTTTAGGTGCCACCCAGCCTTTTTTAAAAAATATATTTTTATTGATTTCAGAGAGAGAAAGGGAAGGGAGAGGGAGAGAAAGATAGATACATCAATGATGAGAGAGAATCATTGATTGGCTGCCTCTTGCATTCCCCCTACTGGGGATTGAGCCCACAACCTGGGCATGTGCCCTGACCAGGAATCAAACTGTGACCCCCCTGGTACATGGGTCAACACTCAACCACTGAGTCACACCAACCAGGCTCACCCAGCCTTTTTAACCTTGCCCCCTCAGACTTGATAGAAGGGTTTCTTGACAAACTTGTCATAATGGCAGAAATGGAGCTATGCATGGGTTGACCAAGATCCAGCTGAGTGTTCTATTCAGTTTCCCTAAAACACTGGACAACTCCTTCCCCCTCATATAACACTATTCCTAGAGGGCCCAGAAAACAGATGGATTATGTTGGATGCATTCCATCATGGACAGAGCAACTATCTGTCTTCCAAAAATAGACACATTACTTTAGATGTAGATTTGCTTCCGTCTCCTTGTCTCTTCTATGTCACCATTTGGGAATTACAGAATATCACAAAAGTCTCCTTTAATGGAGAAAGTAGTGGAGCAATGGACTCATGCTTACGAGTTTAAGTTTTTCTAGTACTCTACCACCCCAAAGCAGCTGGCTTGATAGAAGAGAAAGCGCTACTGAAGTTTCTGTGATAGTTCAGTTGAAAAACATCTTGGAGCTTTAGTTGTATGCCTCAAATCAAAGGCAAATATATGTTGTCATATCCCCACGGTCAGATGCACAGGTGTAAACTATGGGGTGAATCTGAGAGTGGACCTCCTCATATGTCTCCAAATAATCCACTGAGTAAACGTTTGCTTCCACTCCCCATAATCAGGTTCAAGGGGTGTGAAGTTCTTAATTACAAAGAGAGAAATACATCTATTGGCACATATATACTTTGTTTTTTTTCGTTCAAATTGGAAGATAAGGCTATTATCTAGCCTTAAACAACAGACAGAAATTTGTTTACCACAGTGATCAATCCTAATTTCCAAGGGCTGTGTTGCTCTTATGTAATAACTAGTAGCCCTGCGCACAAATCCGTGCACCAGTAGCTCGCCAGTAGCTCACTGCCACCCTCCAGTAGCTCTCTGCCTGCTGCCCCACCCTCCTTTAGCCTCCCCTGTCCCCTCTCCCCCTACCCCCTTCAAAGCTTGCTGCCCTCCCCCTTCCTGTAGCTCTCTGCTGCCTGCTTGTAGCTCCCTGCTCCACCCTCCTGCTGATCCGTGATCTGGTCTTTACTCGGTTGGTTGTTATAACCATTTGCATATTACATCTTTATTATATAGGATAGTAAGGAAGACCAAGTTTGAAAACTAGATTACTCAGTGAGATACCTCTTAAGGGTCACTACTAGTCCAATAGTCCTGTGCCACTATCCAACAAATACAGTGCACTGATCTCACAGAAAATAAAGGATTAAATCATCCTTTGAAGTATGCCATTGTGTTAAGGTGCTTATAGAATTTAAGAAAAAATGAAAACAAAGGCAGTTATTACCAATTTAGACTCTGTGTCCATATACAAATGCAGAAACTGAAAATAGCTCTATTTAACTATATTTAACATGTTTCCCTCTTTTGCCCCTAAGGCTTACTAGTATATGAATGTCAGTGGTGATTAACATTTTAAAGCTGAAGAAGTATGATAGAATTGATAGTACAAAGCAACATTATAATAGTTGATATGACTCTGTACATGCTCTATGATGGAAAAAAAAATGTTTTGCCTGGACACAGCACAACAATGGATTCTCTTATATCAGATTTTTTCCAATGGAATATTCACAATGCTGCTCCACATTGTGTTTCTCCAAGCTACTCAGCATTCAGTAAAGCTAACTGTTCTGGTCTTCTCAATAGCTCCTTTGTCCTCTGGCTCCCAGGTGAGGTTGCCCAATAGATTCTGGGCAGGAGATAAGAAAGTTGGAGAAGAATAAATGCATGGGATAAACATGCCTACTGCCCTCTGTGTGTGAGATCACCATGCATTGGGAAACCCAATTTTATAAGATTTCCAGACTGTTATAAATTTTCCCTCAACTAAATAAAGCTGTTAACAGGACTATACTTCTGCTATTTTCTCAGTTCCCTTTAGTTATACAAGACATATCAAAGGTCTAGGATAATAAATAAATAAATAAATAAATAAATAAATAAATAAATAATAATTAAATAATTTAATATAAATTGTGCAGCTATACTCTGTTTCAGATGCTATGGAAATCCTTATGGTGGCTGCCATTGAATTAACTGTCCTATTTCCTGCCATCATTGATATGACCAGCTAATGAACAAGAGGGAAGTTAAACAACTCACTATCATGCTTTGCAAGGAGTTGATGGCCTAAAATAACAATGGGGTCTAGGGACCTAGCTATGAAGTCACGGTAATAGTCCCAGTAAGAATTGATGTGTAGAAAAGACAAGCTTACTTGCTACTATTGGCATTGCTTGATAATATCTCAGCAAGTGCAATAAGATTAAAGGTGATAAATATTGAAAATGAGACAGAGTTATTATTTTTCTGGTGGTATATTTGGCTACTTGTTATACCCAAGAGATTTAACTAAGAAAATATTAAAATTGAATTCGCTAGGGAAGTCAGTTACTATCTGAATAACTTTCCTTTTTATGAAAAGAAAATAATACAGTAAAAATATATTATACACCATAGCTAAGATGAATATAACAGAGAGAGAGAGAGAAAGAGAGGGAGAGACTGCTCTGGACTGGTGAGGAGGTCTGGTTAAGGCTACAAGCGCTTAAAGAAACACCTATGGTCTGCACACTCTGGTCTTGCTTAGGAAAAACAGAAGTGAAGATATTGTATATTTCACTTTACAGTGCATGTAATGTGACAATCAACTTCACTAAATGGAGAAAAATAAAATGTGTTTTGATTAGAAGATTTTCCAGTATATATATATATATATATAATTAATCTTCAAATGGTTTCATAAATGTAATCAACTGTAGGGGATTGGTTCAAGGAACCACTGAAGAAACTAAATCCATGGATCCTCAAGCCCCTTAATTGGTCCTCCACATCCAAGAGTTCCATACCCATGGATTTCAATCTGAAGTTGGTTGAATCCACAGATGCAGAACCCCTGGACACAAAGATTGATTATAATCACATTTATATTAAAATTTCAATAAAAGCTCTAACCTGGATCAATCACTTTCCAGAGTATGTGGACTTTGGAGTGACATCAGTCTAGGTTAATTGAGCCATTTTCCCTTGGGCATTAGGCTAAATTCTTTGATCCAGTCTCCTGCATGTATGGTCTAATATTCTCTTGTAGTAATGAAGGGGTGTAATGAGATCACATATATAAATATCTATTATAGTGTTAGGAACTCAGAAAGTACTTTTAAAAGTTGATTTGTAATTTGCCTGTTCCTTTTTAGGCTCTGTGGATGCGAGACCTAACTGTCCACCAAAGCCTGTAATCCACCGCCCCCCGCCCCCCTCTGCAGAGCTGTCACGAGTAACTAGTTGCCTAGCCAGGGACTACATTCCCCAGACCCTCTTGCAGCCAGGTGATGCCATATTAATCGTTCTTGCCGCTGGTATAGAGACATAAGTGTTGTGCCTTTTCTGGACAGAAATGCTAAAAACCAGTATTCTGAACTTCCAGTTTCAGCTCCGACATCCATAGCTTGGAAGGTGTCACTCCTGGACTTACAACAAGGAAAAAGATGAGCAAACTGAAATCAATGTCTTGATTCATCAGAGTAGTTAGGTCACAGGGCACATTGGGACCCCCAAATCCAGGGAGACAGATGAATATAGATAACCACAGCCAGAATATACTTCTAACATCAGAAGATGCTGCAGCCACAGACTATCATGAAGACTTGCACAAGTAACTGATAAATTGCTAGAGTGGGGTGTAGACTATTATGAGAATGAGAAACTCTAGAGTCCACAGGCTTACAGATCTCCAATCGTCCATGGGTTTAGCTCCAGGAACCCCACCAGGTTCTCAAGCTAAATCACCAAGAAAAATCCTCACATTTCTGGCAGGGTGATGGGAAAAGTAACTATTTTGAAACTGCTCTGAACATTTTCAATTTAAAAGGCCTACTTAGCAAGGAAATACTTTACCAAAGTCTTGTCTGAATTGGTGAAAGATAAATTATCCAACTCCACCTCTAACCTTTCTGTCAAACATAAGGTGTGGTCAGCTAGTATTAAGATAATTTTGAAGCATTGGTACAAAGGCCCCCTAAAATCCTGTGATGTAATCATAAGATTACACATCTTACCTCACTACCAAATAGACAGGGTTCCAGGTGAATAATGGTAATTGAAACTGAAAGAGCCTCAAGCACTGACCTTATTTTAGGAGGAAGTCTTAGGGGATCCGGAGACAGCAAGGGAGACAAACACAGAATGTGAGAGGAATGTTGAGGCCTCAGGCACTTACAGCTACAATAAACATTAGTGGCACGCTTATTCCTCAGGCTATACGTCTTTTTTACCTAAGTAGCTATTACCAAATACATCATGTCTGACTTTCAACACAAATTTATAAGGCATGCTAAAAGACAAGAAAATGAAGTCTGAAGAGACAAGGAAATCATCAAACCCAGCTATATGTATGAGACATATTTTGGAATTATGGGATAGGAAATTTAAGATAACTTAGGACACTAATAGAAAAAGTAAGTAAAGAGCAGGTAAGAACACAAAATGGGGGGACAATTTCACAAAACACATCCTATATAATAAAAGGGTAATACTCAAATTGACCCTAACGGTGGAACGACTGCTCGACCAGTCACTATGAGGTGCACTGACCACCTCTCAGTCCCTTTCCCTGGCCAGCATGACGAATAATAAAGCCATTTGGAAAACAGCTTGGCAGTATTTAGTATAATATTTATAAAGACTATATTATAGATACAGATTATATGGATGAAGATGTAAATATATAGATATAGACATAGACAGACATAGACATAACGGATAGAAATATGACAAAGTATATAGGCTTACCATATGATCCATCAATTATTCCCTTTCCATTTACCCAATTGATTTTAAACTATGTCACACAATAACCTACATGTGAATATTTTATGGCTGTTTATTCATAATTTAAAAAAACTAGAAGTACTCAAGATGTCCTTTAGTAGATAAATAGATAAACAACCCATGGTACATCCATGCAATAGAGTATTTTTTCAGTGATATGAAGAACTGATTTATGAAGTCACAGAAAGTCATGGATGAACTTCAAATATATATTGCAAGGTGAAAGAAGCCAATCTGAAAAGGCTACATACTGTATTATTCCAATTATATGACAGCTGGAAAAGGCAAAACTATAAAGTCAGTAAAAATATCAGTGGCTGCCAAGTGTTCATGGAAGACAGGAGGGTTGAATATTTGAAGCACAGGAAATTTTTAGGGTGGTGAAACTATTCTGTGTGATAATGTAATTGTGTATAAATTATACTACATGTTTGTCAAAACTCCTAGACTCTTTCTGCATGAAGGTTTAAACTTAATGAACACAAATTTAAAAAAAAAGTCATTTATGGAGTTAGACAACCTCACAAAACAAAGCAGACTCTCACAAAATGATCTGACTGTATTACAATTATATAAAACAATCTCCTAAAGAGAGTGGGGAGGAGGGGGGAGAAGATACCAACCTGCAGACCCAAGAAACTTTAGAAAATAATGGATTCTGTAAGTCTGAAGGCATAATCATACTACATAATCACGGCACTTTTGTTGACAAAGCTATTTCTCATGAGGATGCAGATTAACAAGTCTAATACTGCTATACATATGTACTGAAATTGAACAGTTAAATAAATATATAGGAACCAGGTTCCTCACTGCTGGCATGGAACTTCACAGAGAAGAGAAGGAGATCCACGTGGTAAGGGAATAGAATGAAAAGATCAGTATGAACTAATTTTAGCTTAATTAGACACAGATAGAAGTATTTTTATGCCACGAGAAACTCTTTTTTTATTTGTTCCAGCAGCTAGAATAATCTACGATACACAATTTTATGATGACCACTTCAATATGCTGAGCTTCTTATATGCATGGTTTTAGATTACAAGCAGTAAAAGGTAGGGATATAACTGATAACTGGGCAAATATATCTGGATATAAAGGATAAAAATATAAATTTGAGATTTGATCTTTCAAAGAATAAAATTGAGCCAGTTTTATAAGTAATCACTGTGTTAATTGTTAGGGATATAGTGATGAGTAATCACTGTGTTAATTGTTAGGGATATAGTGATGAGTAAAAGGAAGAATCTGCTCTTACCACTAGTATAGCAATGTAATCTCTAGCAACAAGAAGAATGTGGAAAGAGAGCAAGGGGGTTGGGGTTGGGAGGGGAGAGGAAAATGAAGAAAGAAGTGGGATGTTAGAAAAAAAGAACAAGGGTCCTGGGGGAATCTTATCATGAATAATTATAGAGGAGGAAACATAAAAGTAAAATCTGGTTGTTTTTCATGTTATTTGTTCCTGAAATTTCCTATGCCTATTTAATGCAAAGGCAATGATATCCTAAAGTGGAAAGAATCTAAACAATATCAAGAAATATTTAAGTATGTATTTCCTTAGGATTTTTACTACATGTAAACACATCTATAACTTCCAGAAGGAAGACAAATCTTGAATGGTAGTGTATTAGGGAAAAAGACCAAAAAAAAAAAAAAAAAAAAGAGAGAGAGAATGATTCATCTTTAATTTACTTATGTGCGTCTCTCATAACATAGGCTTTTAGTATCTGTATTCCAGTAGTCAAATAATGAAGAGCCTACTATAAAGAATATGACCTTTTTCAAAGTCATTTTAAGTAGATGTATTTGAGGGAAAGAAAATAGAAGTCATTTTTACACAGTTGTGTGTTTTTTCTGCTTATAGGAAATAATATTTCTCTAATTAGAGCTATATTTCATATTGGGTGAACATGGAAAACAATTTGCCTGTAATATTCAATTAACTGATAAAGGTTAGTTTAAGGCAGTAACTTAAGTAACTCACCAACTTAGATAATCAGATTGTGACCAAAAATAAATTGAAAATGAAGTAGCATATGTTAGTGTATGAAGAAAACTTTGAAATGCAATAGAATCATTATGTGGAAAATTAACTTTAACCCCCCCTCCCCCCACAATTGCTTTGTTTTTTTTTTTTTTATGGCATGTTTCACTACATAGGAAAGGGGGTATGTTTATAAAGACAATTTTTATACATTCTTTATTTTATTTAATCTAAAGAAATGGAAATCCTTAAATTAAATGAAACTAGTCATGGAGTTGTTAAATGAAACATTAAAATGCTACTTAAAATTCCATTTCTTAGGAACTTGTTCTAAGAAAGAGAAAATCACTGAGTGTTTTGTTTTTTCACCTTAATTGCTTTTACGAGCCCTAATACAGACTGCATCTGAATAAATCCAGTTCAATTTTCAAGAAAAAAGAGAAGAATGACCTTACACAATCAAGAAAATGAATAATTTAAAAAATTTATAAGCTAAAATATGACAGTAATTTTCTCAAGCAGTCGGGCACATTGCCCTTTTATATTACTGGGCCCAATGAATTATGAATGTTGGCTGAATCAAAAGCCTGAGGGTGACAACAGAGCCAAGTTTTGTCATTTGCACTTTAGACAATGTGTATTACCCTAGCTGGATTTCCAAATCTCACCGTTTCCTCTGGCTGCTAAGGAAACACAGGAGGAATATTTCGGGGGTGGGGAAGAGGAAATACTAATTGCTAACCATGATAATAACTCTAAATCATGCAGACGCATAAGTCGTTTGAACTATGTGAGCAGCCAAGCTCAGCAAACTCCCACTGTCCTAACCTACCCAAACATATAAAAGCAAAAAAAAAAATCAAAATGAAAAGGCAGTTTTCAAGTGCATACATCCCAGCTGCAGGAATTAGGAGTGGGAAGAACAGGTGTTCTGAGAGATTCTACAGAGCTTCTGTTGCTAGGGAGACCACTTTCATCAGTTCAGAAAGGCTGATAACCTCAACGTTTGCTGCCAAATTGGTATCAACAAAGGTTGAGACCTTTATAAGCATGCATACACTAATGAAAAGGACATGGATAGTTTAAAAATAACTCAAGGATAAGGTTGCATTGAGAGAAACCTGGCAAAATATTTGTATTTTAAACAAGAATAGCAGCATTATTGCTAAATAATTTGAAGCTGACTAATCTGAACACATAATTTCAAAGTTAAAATGTAAAAATAGAAAAAGTTAATATATGTCCGTGATCTCATTGGAAACAGTGTTAATGAAACTAATATCATATTAGTCACTACATAGTAAGCTCAAATTATATTTTAATATGAGGCTAATTATGCAAAACAGAAAACTGAGCACTATATGAGTTTACTAGACACTAATACAAAGTAATTATGGGTAAGTAAGCTGTGTATGAATGATGTGATATAACTTATTATATGGGGCAAAATATTAATACTGAATATGTCCCACCTAAATATTTCTGCAAATAATTGGTTTATAAAAGTATTATAGTCATCTTTGTTGAACTGTTAAACTATTTCTTTTTTTCATAGCATTTTCATAGTAGTATTGTTTGTTTATTTATTTATTTAAAATAAAAAATACAGTGTTGACATTATTGCAGAACCACTGAATAACAAAGCACATATCTAAGAAATAAGAATAAAAAGAAGTAGCAAGCAAGTATGAAAGAAAAATCTCTCTTCCTTTCCAGGTTTGATGAGTGCAATACTAGAAGTATTCAACTTATATTTAATATATAAGATCTTTCCATCTTTCATATTATTAAAATTATGACTCATAAACTAACATTTAATAAAAATTATATTTTTCAGTTAGGTTGTTTTTATGATTATTCTTTAAAAGTTTCACAGTGATCAAAGTAGAATTGCAAAATTACCTTTGAAATATTAAAATTTAGCATTTGGAGTCTAAAAGCAAAGTATAATTATAACATGTAATACTTTCTTAAAAATCTGAAATTAACAAGTACATTTTGTCCATTCCATTATGTAAAAATAAAAAAGATGGAGGTAGAAAGAGACATAGCATTTTTCACTTTGTGATGTTTTCATCATAAAGCCATTTGTTTTAGAAATAGTTACATAATTTAGGCAAGGTTGACAGAATTGGCACATCTGTAGATAATGGTACAATGATATTTATACTTTTCCATAAATACATGTTTCTAGTTTCCATGTAAATTGAGTAATCATTAGAGCTGAATTTTATTTGTCTTCTTTTACTGGATTCAAATAATGTTATTTATAGGGTTGTTTTTATAATCTTTGATGATTTTTTGATTAACCATTTTATAAAATTTATAGCTCTCTGTTTATAAAGTCAACACATATTTCAAGATATACCTGCAATAAATCCTAGACTTAAATGCTCAAATGGAAATTAAACTCTACTGTTCCTTTATTTTGTTTAATTTTGGTTTTACTAGTTGTTAAAATAAAAATATTAATGTAAACTACTTCACAAAGTTGTTGTAAGAATTGAGTTATTACATGTACTTTGTATATGTTTAAGTGCCACATAACCGTTTTTAATGTAATTCAACCTTTGCAAAGGAAAGGGTTTCTGAGAGTATCTGGCATGTAGTAGACACTCCATAAAATGTGTTAATTGACTAAATTTAGAGTTTATCAATTGTTTCTATTCATATTGAATTTTAGAGTAGTAAATGTGAAATAGGAAGACCACATTATATACTAGTGCTAGTGATCTTCAAACTATTGAAGGTGCAACTCTGAATTTACACGAAGACTTTCCAAGCTATGTGTAGGCATTGATAGTCATAGAAAATGACTTTTCAAATAGCTCACTACAGTAACTATTCCACATCACAAAATTAAAATAAAATAGAAGTCTGCCTAAGGTGCCTTGACATTTTTCTATTTACATTTTACACAAAGGTCTTCGTTTATTCTATTCCAATTAGTACTACAGCCTTTCCCTTTTGTTTAAAAATACCCTTTGTGTTATAAAAAATACTGATGTTATAGTCCACCTTTGGACATTAGGAAATCCTTCAGGTTGGCTCCTGGGTTCTTTCAATATTCCTCTTCTCCTTCTCTCCCCTTCCCCATCCTCCTCCTCCACTTCCTCCTCTCATTTTCTTTCTTCTTTCTAACTCTATTACTCTCTGGATCCAGGAGATGTTCTAGAAATCTTGTATTATGTCAGTCCCCACTCTAGAATCAACTACCTCCAAAAGGAAGCCTGACCCAGCCAGTGTGGCTCAATGGTTGAGCGTCGACCTATGAACCAGGAGATCACAGTTTGATTCCTAGTCAGGGCACATGTCAGGGTTGCAGGCTAGATCCCCAGTGTGAGGCAGGCAGGAGGTAGCCAATCAATGACTCTCTCTCATCTTTGATGTTTCTATCTCTCTGTCCCTCTCCATTCCTCTCTGAAATCTATAAAAATATCTATATCTATATCTATATTTTAAACAGGAGCACTGGCATTCTTTTACTTAATAATGGTCCTCAGAAACCAATATAAAATATCAACATTAGATGAAGCCAATTGAGGGATATCAGTGAACTCTTTATATTATTTTGCAATTTCTATAAGCCTAATATTATTTTAAAACAAAAGTTTCAAGATATCAATGCTGATTGTGAGAAACAATGATTCAGAACTTTGACCTAAAGCAAGAGGATATTTGATGAACTTGCAACAACATACTAGAGTACAGTCACAAGGACATTGCTCCCTGGGAAAATGTACCTTTGACTTAGTCATTTGCTGTTAAGTAATATCGCAGACACTGTGAAACTACTTAATAACTTATAAATTATATAATAGAAAAATGTAACCTGAAATATTACAGTTTATTACACATTTACACTGAAAAGTTTTAGATCTATTAGCAAATTCACCTCAGCACTCCTTTGACTAATTGATAATCAAAGTACATTCCTCAACTTCTCCTTTGTACCAGCTTCACTATCATGCTGATTCTCTAATAAAGCAATCCAATAATTTTTGGCATGTGCTCATTCTACTTTTATATTTTATAAGATTCATGGTTTTAATTTTTCCAAAATAAGATCTTAATACATTTTTATGGTGCAAAAAGATGGTCCTATTTTACTTTATTTTGCACATCTGTCCAATTTTAATAAATCTTCCATTAGTTGAAAAAAAATTAAACTCATGAAAAGTCTTATCTCTTCCTTTTTATACATATTTTGAATAAGGATAAAACTATCATTAAAATGAAAGATTTCTATCTTCATTGCTATGTTCCAAATTTAGATATATTCAGAGTCGGGCAATGTGAGTGTTGAAATTTTAAAATTATTTGTCTTTTCCATTCTCCAACTATTGTCAAAGGATGCAATGCATAGGTCTTTGTGAAGCAATAATAGCTGTATAAGAAATATTGAAGAAAATGTGATTTTATATCATACAGACTCAGTGTCATGTCTATCTATTGTACCCAGAAAAATCATTCAAATTGTTTTAGCTACAAAGAAGGTATTGTATTGAAAATGAGTATTTATTTCAGTTTTAATTCAACAAACTCTTTTACTTACCAAATGCTATGACAGTTTCTTGGTGTATAAAAATTATATCTATTTAAGATGCTGGCATCTAGATAAAAATATATGAGATAATTTTAATGCAGTTTTATAAGTTTTACGTGATGGAAATAAAGTACCTAAAGGAGAGGTAATTCATTCAAGTTGCTGCATGGTTTTTAATAGGTAACAGATGCAGACGTTTGTCATATGCAATACATTTAAATGAACTACCTATGTTCCTTTTCTTGTTTAATTAATCCTCAGTGTGAGTCAATTACTATTATGATTATTATTGCTATTTTGTAATATCCCTATTTTTGTAATGACACATATGAGGATTAGAAAGGCTTGGTGTGTTTTCCATTCTTCTACAACTTGTGACTGGTAGATCACAGATTACAAAGCAGCCATCTAAAAGAGTTTGTAGGAATGATACCTGATTCAAATCAGAAGTATGATTAGTAATTACTTAAGTGAGAGGAGTGGTGGAGTTGTTGGTCCTGTTGTTTGGGTGATAGTGATGCTGGAGGATGGGTAGTAAAATCAGCACATAATGGAATAAAAAAGTTATTTCAGGACATATGTGAAGACAATGATCACAGCATGTGCAGGAAAGTATATATGTTTTTATTTGAACATGAAGGTACTATAAAAAGATCAACTTCGAAAGTTGGGTAGTTATGAAGTAAGGTAAGCAATCATGTACTAATCAGATCAGAAAAGGTTCCTATATGAATTCTAAGAAGCTTGATATTTTCCTGAGTAATAAAGGAACTAACTGAAGTGCTTGAAAGAAAGATAGTGGAGCAGTCATATTATTATTAACAGTTCATATGGAGGACAGATATTAAATTTACTGAGCTATAATTTACACCCAATGAAATGTACCAGAATTTATGCACTTGCATAATTAACTTATTCACCCTAGATGTTCCCTCATCCCCCTTTGAAAGCAAACTTACCCACCTTCAGCCCCAGACAATGAATGATTTATAGCAGCCGAAAATTGAAAGCAATGCAAATATTCATCATCAGGAAACTAGATAAACAAATTGTTGTATGCTTATGCAACTCTTTTTTTAAGCAATAAAAAGGAATCAAACATGATGCATACAGCAACACAGAAGACTCAAGAACTTTATGTTGCATGAAAGAAGCCAAGCACAAGAAAGCACATTTACATGAAATTCCCAAACATCAAAAGTAATTATAAAAAATAGGTCTATAAGCAGGCAAGGCTACTTAAGGTAAGGGAATTGTTTAGATGGTTTGAAAAGAAAAGTCTTAATTATGGAGATGACAAAATGTTTGATAAATTTGGGATACTTAATTTCCTGGACTTAGATATTACAACTGGAACTAAAAACCCTTGCACTGGAAATCAAGATATTTGAAATTCAGATTTTAATTTTGGTTTTATCAAAGTGAAGCTGTAAACTCTTTAGAAAGTTATTGTATTATACTGAGATTCAGAATCCTATAACAAAAGTTTAACATAACTTTTCTCATTGAGCTTTAGTAATTATGAAATGGCATGACATATATTAAAGTGCTTAATAGAGTTCAAATTGATTTCTAGTAAGGAGTAGGTAGATATTATTTCACTATTATATATATATATTTATATATATTTTTCTTCTTCTTCTTACCTTTCCAAGAGCACATCCACTCAGTGTTTATGGACCTTGAGAACTGGTGACCCTTCCGTACCCAATCTCTGTTGGGCTGGGTGCTGATACAGTGGGAGACGCAGGGGGCCAGTCACACGGGCCTGGGATCAAAGGACAGGATCAGAGGTAGGGGCAGGTCTTCAGGCAGCTCGTGGCCCTCCCGCTGGCTGATAGAGTGGTTGCCCAGGGCACATTTCTCATAGTCCCGCCGACTGTCCCGTTCTACATGGACAAACTTTCAGACCATCCCCGCCGCTACCGTCGTGGGCAGCTTGGACGTCACCATCTCCTTGGCATTGGCACTCAGTATCTTCTTGTTGACACGTAACAGCAGGTAACAGATGTGGTTGTAGGTGGGCTTGTCCTTGCCCATCACCCACCCAACGTCATAAATGGTGGCTATCGTGCCCAAAGAGCTTGATCATGGTCCCATGAGGGCACCCTCCTTCAGTCCGGAGGGGCATCCGGGACTCCTCTCAGAGCACCACCCCCATTAGCCTGGCGATGCTGCTGGCCCGCCTGTCGTTCACACGTCTAGGAGCCTGGGCTTCGAGGCCTGGAAATGGCTACAATCCTGGGTCTGTAGGAGTTCCTGCATCTTGCAGAGGCTTGGGGAGTCCCAGAGAGAGGAATCCGATGCTCCCACTCAAGCTCTGGTCTCTCCCAGATTGTTCACCAAGCCTTTTTGTTTCCTGTACGGGAGACACTGGCAGCTCTTTCCTGAAGGGGCTGGTGACCCAGACGCAGACGTTGGCCAGCTGTGTCCGCTGGCTCCGGTCACTGTGCGTGCTGAGGACAGCGTGCGGGGGGCAGCGTGTGGGTCTGGCCTCTTGGTCTAGAGAGCTTGTGGCTGTCGGAGATGAGGAGCAGGTGGGACCACAAGAAGCCAATTACCGTCAACGAGCAGAATTGTGCGGTTCACATGCTCAGAGGGCGAACCGCTCCAGAGCCTCTGCCAAGTCGTACCTCCGCGGGTGTGCCACGGCTCTCCAGACAGCGCCCGGGGCTGTCAGGATGCATGCGCCGTCCAAGGCCGGGTTGGGCCGCCCGCCCGGCACACAGCCCTCCACTTGTTGAGGAATCCATTGCCTAAGGGGCTGGGCGTGCAGAAGGGGTGCCCTGGGCCCACGAGGGGCACGAGCACAGGACCAGGCACCACTGCACCGCGAGGCCCTGCATGATGGCCAGGAAGGAGCCGGCGGCGTGCTCGGCCCAGTGTGCATTCCTGGGAAGTCCCGATGGATCAGGGGGGATGAAGGTGGTCTTGCCCGACTGTGCTGGGCAACGAGGAGCAGCTGGGGCTGAAGGTCGAAGTCTACATCCTCCGGCCCCTCGAGTGCGCCTCCAGGGGCCGCGGCCTCTGAGCTGAAAGCTGCCGCAGGCCCTCAGCCACCACCTGCAGCAGCGCTCCTTCTTGCAGCGGGCATCCTTGCTGACCAGTGAACATGCTGCCCGAGACAGGGCCGGCTCCTGCTGAGCGGACCCCAGGCTGGGAGCCGAAAGAGGACAGAGGGCGCAAAGCCAAACCCTCTGCATCTGCCTGCAGCCTTGAAGCAGGCCTGGGGGCGGGGAAGCGGCCTGCACTGCGCAAGCGCAACTCAAGACCTAGGGCTAGGCAGTGCCCTCTGCAAAGCCAGACAATTTGCGAGCACAGCATTGTTTTTATTTGTTTGTTTTTAAATAGGGGGTTGCAGGATTTCCCTTAAAAGAATAAGATGAATGATCTGCATGATCTTGGAACATATACCATTTTGGTGCCTACTGTATGAGATCAAGGGAAGGTGTTTTCATCAACTTAAATGGTAGGAGTTAGGGATTTCTATAGAGATAATTAAAAAAAAAAAAAAACCTGCACTAAAGTAAAACTGTGGAGTTACTAAAGAATAAGAAAAATATTATCACTAACTTTTCAAAGACTTGATTTGTGAAGATGTTATTCAAAATGTAAGAACCTAACTAGGTGAGATTACCCAAAAGACCAGTTAGGAACTAGGTAAGGAAAGTACACCTGTGTATATGAGATGATTGATGATTGATTGCATCTGTTTCTTAATTTATCCTACCTTACCCTGGTTTGGTTGCTTTTTCAAAGCATTTATCTTAGAAAAGGAAGGTGCGATGATGTATTGGCCCAGACTCAGACCAAAATTGCCTTTACTGCTTCATCAGATGGTCTGTCTGTGTTGGGTACACATTACAGGGGGACTTAAAAATGTTCAAGTTTAGTTAAATGTCAATAGTGGACAATTTCATAGTAAAGGATCAAATAGTTTGATTGTTCCCTTATATTTCTAATTAATTTATTCAGATGCCCGATTCAGAAGCTTATCAAATAGAATCAACTATTTATAAATCTTGCTCTCATTTATAATTTTTTTTCTTTGTTTTCCTACCAGGGAATGTACTAAAGCTATGAAATAATAGATGTTTAATTTTAATATATATTAAAATTTTATAGCACATAATGGGATTCTTCTTATGTATTTTTACATTTCCCAGGAAAACTAGGTGGTATTATTTTTACTGTACCTATAAATAGCTAATGAACATTCAAGGAACCATTAAAAGAAAAAGTATTTATTTCCTACTACCCCTAATAGCTTTTTATAAAAAAGTAATCAAATGAAAATTTACAGTCCAATGGGAGTTTGATACAAAATTGAATGCACAACACTATCAATCACATAAAAATAAAAATAATATGAATGCTACTTTATGACAATTTGATTGCACTGATAGTGTTTGTAAATAAAACTGTTGTTTTAAAGGCCCAGGAATGACACTTATGTATTGTAAGGTGAATATATTTTAAACCAACCCTCAGAACATGAAGAATTATCTTAAATCAGAACTTTTTTTGATGACAGAAATGTTCTGTAACTCTAGATTGTCTAATATGATAGTCACTAGTTACAGGTGACTATTAAACACTTGAAATGTGATTATCATGACTGAGAGATTGGCTTTTAAATTTCAACTACATAACATTCAGATGTAAATAGTTATATGTCGCTAGTGACTATTATATTGGACAGAATAGTCATAGATTGATAATGGGAGTTATTTCTACATTGAATAATTATCCACAGCAGGGCTAATGAAGTAGGATATTTCATTTGACACAAAATCAATGATTTGTTCCCTCTCTGAACTTAAACACTGTGGGGGGGTGTTTCTCTCTTTTCCACGTCCATCTCCATCACGGAAAAGGAAACAGTCCGGTTGCTGAGTGGAGGAGCTGGGGATTAAGAAATGAAAGAAAGAAAGAGACCAAGAGGCAGAAATAGATTTATAAAGCTAGGAGCTAGGTGGGCGCCATTCTCTCTGATGGAGAGGCAGCAAGCACCTGAGCCACACAGCAGGTTTATTTTATATCCCAAAAATCCAGGAAGTAACACCAACACTTAGGATCAAAGGAGCTTATTTGCATTCTTTTTTTAAAATTTCTTTATTGATTAAGGTATCACATATTTGTCATCATCCCCTCATTCCCATTCCACACCCCTCCCCACACATGCCCCCACACCCCTGTTGTCCTTAACCGCTGGTTAGGCTCATATGCATGCACACAAGTCCCTTGGTTGATCTCTCCCCTTTACCCCCACCCTCCCCTACCCTCCCTCTGTGGCCCGACAGTCTGATCCATGCCTCCTTGTTTCTGGGTCTGTTCTTGTTCATCAGTCTATGTTGTTCATTATTTCCCCTAGATGAGTGAGATCATGTGCTATTAGAAATACACTTATAAGAACCGAAAATGAGACAAGCAATAATGGTTATGGTGACAGGAAATGAATCAGTCTGTAGTGAGTTTCTTTCTGGGCCAACAGTTCTTTTGAGACCCAATTTCAATGTCATACAGTTCCTTATGTGTACATGTCAGCAATGACATTTCAGTTCTGGATGGTGGACAAATGGTGGTAATGCAGGTCCGACTCTCTCTGGTTTGGTCCTGGGCAACCTGCAGTGATGCACAGCTGCTAACTGCTAGTATGGCAAGGCGACGTCCTGTGTCTTCCATCTCTGCATTGTTAACTAGGCCCTAGCATTACTGGATTTACATATCTAGACCCTCCCCTTCTGACACCTGGACAAAGGTAAGTCAGAACTGACCACACACCCCCGACTTCTTGCGGGGGGGCAGGGTGTAACCCAGACAGGACTCTGCCAATGCCTGGGGCTCAGCTGACAATTTAAAGAATGTCCATGTGCCTTCCCAGACGGCCCTCTACAAAACACCTAAGAAAAAGTATGTGGATTCCAGCAACAGAGAGGAATTGACAGGACCACTCCAGCCATGAAGACAGAAGAGAAACAGTCCAGAGATGGAAGACGCTGACGTGGCCCTCCCATACTAGCAGTTAGCAGCTGTGCATCACTGCAGGTTGCCCAGGACCAAACCAGAGAGAGTCGGACCTGCATTACCACCATTTGTCCACCATCCAGAACTGTAATGTCAGTGCTGACATGTACACATAAGGAACTGTTGGACATTAAAATTGGGTCTCAAAAGAACTGTTGGCCCAGAAAGAAACTCACTATAGACTGATTCATTTGCCTGTCACCATAACCATTATTGCTTGTCTCATTTTCGGTTCTTATAAGTGTATTTCTAATAGCACATGATCTCACTCATCTAGGGGAAATAATGAACAACATAGACTGATGAACAAGAACAGACCCAGAAACAAGGAGGCATGGATCAGACTGTCGGGCCACAGAGGGAGGGTAGGGAAGGGTGGGGGTAAAGGGGAGAGATCAACCAAAGGACTTGTGTGCAAGCATATGAGCCTAACCAGCGGTTAAGGACAACAGGGGGGTGGGGGCATCTGTGGGGAGGGGTGTGGGATGGGAATGGGAGGATGAGGACAAATATGTGATACCTTAATCAATAAAGAAATTTAAAAAAAAAGTTTGTACATATTTTACTACAATTTATAAACATAAGTTGTTTAAATGATATGATGAGAAATTTTCATTTCTGAGAATGGTATTAAAAATTAAAATAACCTGCATTAACAAAGTCTAGCAATTTTAACTCAGAACTGAACTCCAACCCTACTATCATTTTATCTTATCTTAACTTTGTTCCTAGAGATTCTTGCTCCAGAATTTGAGGCCAGAAACCAGTAAATAAAATTTTGTGTTTGTTTCAGGGAAATCTTATAAACCAATATAGGGTAAGATAATTGTATCATGTGGACAATTAGCTCTCCTAAAAGGAAAAAAAAAATCTTATCTAGGGAAAAATATTTGATTATTACACGAGTTTACTTATTAAGATAGTCTTCTGTCTGTGCCTACACTCCTAAACTTTTAAGCCCAAAATGTTTCTACTCCCAATTAGCTTCTTACATTGAAGACTTGTTCTAAACCAAGTTGGATCCAGGCCCTAAAAATTCTATAAATATTTTCCCCTTCATCCCCATTCTGAGATTCACTAAGATTATATCAAGGCAGTGTTCTTCATACCTGCATTGGTCTAAAAATTACTTTGTTTGACTACTAAGTTTTCTAATAACTTTTCGGGGAGTCAGCATTGCACAGATAGCTTGATAGAAACTCCTTAGTAAATAACACTTTGTTCTTTCTTGAAAGGAATGGACAGAAGTTAATAAAGGCCCATATCCAAAGTTATTCACCTTTTGTTTGACTCTCCCCTGTAAAACAAGAGTACTAATATTGCCAATAGCACATGGTTGTTATAAGATTTGAAGTAACTGAATCATAAGATTAACTTTATTTCCTCTCATATAAGCCCTCAAGAGACATTAATCATTTTTTAATATTTATCCCCCAAAAGTATCTCATGAAATTTTAATATTTTCCCAAATGGAGTGGAAAATATTACTAAATGTTCCGATGGAGCAGGGTTTATATATTTATATTAGTATATTATGTAGTTGTATAATACATAATATAATAGTATAATAATTATATTAACATAACATAAACTCAAAGTTAATTAGAGCCTTTCTATTCCTGATAAACTTTCCTAGGAAAGTTTTTGATTCCTAAGAAACGCTCTATTTAATTTTGAGTTTCAGCCATGTCCTCCATTCCAAATAACCAGAAACTATGCATTTGTGATTTTAGACTCTGGCCTAGTGCATAGTAATGTCCCCCAGGAAACTCATGGAGGAGGTTTGATGGGAATAATACCGGATTGCACATGGCACTCCGATGCCATAATAGCTGCACTCTCCTGTTCAGTAAAATTATTACATGCACCAGCTGTTACGGTGTTCTTCTATTAGAGAAAAATTATTACTGGACAATACTACATTCAGCTACATATGGAGTTTATTGGTAAAACATTGAAAATAATTGGGGAAATTGTGGAATTAACATGTTAAAGACTGGAACAGATTATCTAGAATGACAAATGAGAGTGCATTTCAATTAACATTTGCCAATTATGGGAAATCCAAGTTCAACTTAATCGACACCTATATCAAATCCTTTAGGCCTATAAATTAGCTCCCTGGGACACATAATTCCAGGAAAGTTTAACAGAGGCATCTATAATTGATGTGTTAGCAGTCTCACAGTATGCCAAGGAGTGCATTTAGGTGTCAGTGGGCTACTTCAGCACTACTGGAGATGAACAAATTACTCAGCTGCAGATCCTATGGAGTTTCACAAAAGAGTCTATTTTAGGTTTTTATATATTTTGAGAGAAGATTTGTGCAGAATGTATGAGATTAAGGAGTTGTACAGATAATGGAACAGATTTTATAATGCAAAAAACTCCATCACTTATTCAACTATTTTTGTCTATCTATACAAGCTCTTTATCACCATAGAAACTCATAACATTATGAAATCATTTTATGCTTAGTGATTGCCCACATAATAACATGTGTTAACAGCAGAGTCTGACTCTACTTGATATTGTTAGTGCAACAAAATATTTAACTTTCAGGAATATGTAGACTCTAGTTTGGATGTAATCATAGAACACAATGTAAATTAAATGTAAGTTACTATGGGAAGGTAAGTGAACCCACAAAATAAATATCTCTAAAATTCATGCAGACCTGGCCGGTGTGGCTCAGTTGTTTGAGTGTTGTTCCATGCACTAAAAGGTTGCCAGTTTGATTCCTGGTCAGGGCACATGCCCAAGTTGCAGGTTCTATCCCCATTTGGGATGTGTGCAGGAGGCAACAGATCTCTCTCTCTGTCTCTCTCTGTCTCCCTCTCTCTCTCTCAAATTAATAAAAACATATTTAAAAAATAAGAAAAATAAAATTATATTCATGCATTTATAGTTTCTGTTATACAAATTAACATATGTAAGTTGTGATGCGGCAAAAGAGAATGCAGCACAAATGATCTTTCAGATCCACTCCCACTTCTTTTGAATCTATGGAGAAATGTGTCCTGTGGTTTTACTTTAGCCCAGCAGGGTTCAATTAACATTTTTGAGGAAGCTTGTCAATGGTTTCAGACTAAAGCAGGTTATGGATTTGTTATGCACAAATATCCTATACAAAATGAAATATAAGAAACATCAATGGTTATAATTTTACATTTAAAGGTCAACAAATCTAATGATAACTTTGTACATTGGCTTTTTAATGATAATCCTACATCCACCAATGAATCATTGAATTTCTGGTTGAGTTTTAAAGAAATAATATATATCTTCCAAAATATGTTGCATCGTTAGCTTGTCTTTTAACTCATGGGCCAGTTAAAAAATCCCCCCAAATTTTCCCTGACTTTTGGAGCAGTATTTTGGTTACTGGGTGATAAAAGGAAATCTATAGACATAAGAGGAAGTTGGACTCAAATCTAATTTTTGGATATCTAGGTAGCCACATATCATGAAAAGTGTAACATCTGGGTGTAACCAATAGAAGTGAAGTGTAGATTAGGAATTTTCCTCCTATTTCTGGTAAACCTCACTTACTGACTATTTCAATTAGGGAGAGGCACTACAATGTGATTTTCTGTCTTTTATAAATTGTGACTACAAAGTCTGATGAATACATCTTTAGTCCAAGCAACATAGATTCCCAGCACTGCCTTATATTATTTTCCTACCATATTATTGTCTAGTTATCAAAAGGATAAAAAATAAGGTAGTCAAATTCTTATTTTTATATTAATTTTGAAATAATAAATTACCCAAAAGAAAATTGGTAAGAAGAATGTGAAAAAACTATCTCTGGAAATAGATATTTTGGAATGTCTTCTAAACACATTGAAATCATTGTCATTATAACTTCAAAGCAGGGAAAATGATAGTTTCAAAAGTAATGTCTGCATTGCTTGATAATGTAATTTAAGAGACTTCAGAGAGAAAATTTTCTGAAGTTGGAGATCTTCAGAGAGAAAATTCTTGCAGGAAGCTGTTATATGAAATCATATGGAATTTATTTTATTTATTTATTTTTGCCTTTTAGAAGCTGAGCATAATCGTATTAAGTTATATGTAAAGAGTTTTCTTATCATAGAATTGTACCACTTTATTGTCCTTTTAATGATGTTTTTAAACTTTATAATTTTAGCAAATGTTGCATATTTATTATTATTTACCTTAAAATACTTTGGTATGCGGCATTCTTTTTTTCACCTATTCTGTTTCTATGGTAATATTTTACTAGTAAACAATTAAGGAATAATACTTAAATTCATTATTTGTGAACAATTATTAGATAATATTGTTATTTATGCTTTTGCTATTCTTACTATATCAAAAACTGCTCATTTGATAATAATTATGGTAGACCTTACTTACAGTGTGAAACAATTGGGTTTAATAAAAAAGTAATAGCCTGGAAAATGATTAGGGATAAAGTAAAAATGACTTTTTAAAAGTTTTCATTAACTCATTACATTTGAGCTTATCAACTGTACATAAAATATGTCTTTTAATAAATATCTAATATCCAAGGTGTACTAATAAAAAAACACTAACGACTCTTCATTTTCTCTGTGCCCAGGGAAATGTGATACACAGATCTGCCTAGTGTGTATTATGTGTGCAACTGTGAAGAGTCAAAGGGCTTGGTCCTGGTTTGGCTTAAGCTTGAAATGGGTTTCATTTTCCCCCAAGTCTAAAAACTGGTTATTTACAGTAACATGATCCACTGTCTACCCCTCCCATGTAAATATACACACAGACAGATGCTTCTCGATTTATGTGGGGGTTATAGCCCAATAAACCCATCGTAAATTGAAAATATGGTAAGTCAAAAATGCATTTAATAATTTTAATACTACTGAGCATTACAGTTTAGCCTAATCTACCTTAAACATGTTCAGAACACATATATTAGTTTACAATTGGGCAATTATCTTGCATTTCATCTCAAGAGCAATTGCTTTCCTCTCCTCACCAGAAGCAGGAGACATAAATGGGCATTCTAAAGACATAGTGGGATGCACAAAGACAAAACACAGTATTCAAAACACACTGGCAACACAGTACTATAGAGTTACCTGTTCCTTACGCTCAGGATCTCCTGGCTTACCAGGAGTTGTGGCTTGCTGCCACTTCTTCCTACCATCATGAGAGAGTATCATATTGCATATTCTTAGCCTGGATATAGATCAAAATTCACAATTGGAAATACCAGGGATGTGATACTTTTCTATATCTTCTATGTATCAGCTATCTACCTATTGTCATCTATCTACAGAGAGAAAAGTCCTAAATTAATCCTTTAAAATAATCTCATCATTGGTAATGATATTTATTAATTAATTAATCATGATAATTTTTCTCTTTACCATTTTCATAGCTAATGGATAATTTTACCTTCCCCATGACTCTCCATTTCATTCTATAACATTTATTACCAAATTTAACATCTTAATTAAACTTCATCCTCTTGAGTTTAGGCTCTTTTCTTACAAAAATGTATTTTTTTTTTTTATTTCAGAGAGGATGGAAGAGGGAGAGAGAGGTAGAAACATCAATGATGAGAGAGAATCATTGGTCAGCTGCCTCCTGCTCGCCTCCTACTGGGGATTGAGCCCGAAACCCAGGCGTATGCCCTTAACTAGAATGGAACCCCGGGGCCCTTCAGGCATATCCACTGAGCAAAACTGGCTAGGGCAAGTTTAGGCTCTTTTTGTAATCTGCTGTCAACTTTCAATACTTTACTTTTAACCCACCTTTCAGATTATCAACAAAAGTTTATTTTTGCATTATGTGTCAATGATAAAGCTTAAAACTCTATTCATGCTTACATGGATGGTCCCATATATGATTTTATATATTCAGTATCATTTTATATATTCCCTTCACTTTGCATTCTTATGCTCTAGTCACATTATTTATCTTTTTTTTTTTTTTTTTTTGCTAATATAGCATTTCTTTAAATTCAGTGATTAATTTCAACAGGGCCAAACCTTCTATCCATAATGTCCTATGTAGTTTTGCATTTCTGTGTCTGGCATATACTAGTTCGTCTTGCCAGGATACCCTCATCCACTGGTGTTCCCTCTTGAACAAAGTCCTATAAATTAAAGCTGTAACAATATTTGTATATCCTGACAACATAGTCCCTCTACTGCTCAACCACTACACTGTGTTCTATTCTCAACTATGGCTCTACCTACTGCACTTTTACCTGATCACCTCTTGTCTCCATTTCCTAAGAGTTGGCAATTCAATTTAATCTATCATTATAAATGTACACCCTAGATGCTTCTGAGAATATACTAATTACACAAATGTGTGTTTTTAGTATTAAAATTTGTTTAATAAGAATCCATGTATAAATCATTTCACATAACCAACTATGATGAACCTTTTGTACTGTGACACTTTTACAAAATATATATTTTTTTATTGATTTCAGAGAGGAAGGGAGAAGAAGACAGAGAGAGAGAGAAACATCCGTGATGAGAAAGAATCATTGATCTGCTGCCTCCTGCACACCCCAATCTGAGGACCAAGCCCACATCCTGTGTATGTGCCCTGATGGGGAATTGAACCGTAACCTCCTGGTTCATAGGAGGATGTTCAACCACTGAGCTACGCCAGCTGGGTGGACTGTGACCCTTTCTAACTAACAGTGTAGTTGGTACTACAAAGAATATCATTTTAATTATACGTTTTCTAAAAAATAAGAGCTTCATATTTAACAGTAAGATGGAAAGGGGTCTTATGTTCAGATTATGTATATAGTATTTCTATTAATTCCTCTTTTATCATTGAACTGTATTCATAAACTATAAACTGATTAGAAGAAAAATAGATGATCATCCATGTTAAAGAAGTTATGACTGTGTTCAATCTATTTTTTTTCACTTTTCAATATCACTAAAACTGTGTGATAATCAATGCTATTTAAAATTGCTAACAGCCCAGCAGGTACCAACTTGGCTGTTATTCTTGTTAATATTACTGCCCAACTGTAAACTATCACAATTTAATCAACAAACTAAGAAACAGTGAAAGCAGGCGAATGAGTCCTAGTTGTTGTGTGAAAACATTTACTTACAGAAAACATTGATTAAGAATGAGTATCAAAACATATAAATGAATGTCAGCAATTTGGAAAAATATTGAAGAAGAAAACCCGTAAAGAGAAAACATTAAGGAGAAAGAACTCTAAAGAAAATGGTGTATTCTCAAAACTCTTTATTAGAAAGAGATGATACTGTGTACAATATATATGGTATGTATATCTATAGCTTTGATCTAAAAAGAGTTTCAGAAAAGTCAGAGTCTGGTGAATAAATTTTAAAACAACTTAGCCATTTTATATTATTGTTTCTGTATTTAATTTAAAATAACATTATTAATATCTATATCTAAATAAACACAAAACACCTTCTTAATATGAATATTTGTTTAAATCAATATTTTATACTGGGTATTGTATGGTAATAGTACCATAAACTTATTAAGAACTTAAGCTATTCATTGTGGCTATAGTTCAGAATATAGCTGACATTAGTCTTAGTTAAGCTTAAAGTCACATATTTTTATTATCCTACTGGAGGCCTCCGTGCACGGGGGGCGGGTCCCTCAGCCTGGCCTGCACCGTCTACAATCCGGGATCCCTTGGGGGATGTCTGACTGCCTGTTTAGGCAGTCAGACATCCCTCTCACAATGCAAGACCACTGGCTCCTAACCACTTACCTGTCTGCCTGCCTAATGGCCCTAAACTGCTCCCCTGCCTGCCTGGTCGCCCCTAATGGCCCTCCCCTGCCAGCCTGGTCATCCCCAATGTGCATATGGTTGGCTGGGGTCCCTCAGCCTGGCCTATGCCCTCTCGCAGTCCGGGAGCCCTCAGGGGATGTCCTCGGGGGAGCAAGCCTAAGCCAGCAGTCAGACATCCTTAGCTCTGCTACAGAGCGAGCGGGAGAGGCTCCCACCATTGCTGCTGTGCTTGCCAGCCATGAACCCAGCTCAGGGCTTCTGGTTGAGTGGCACTCCCCCTGTGGGTGTGCACTGACCACCAGGGGGCAGCTCTTACATTGAGTGTCTGCCCCCCTGGTGATCAGTGTGCATCATAGCAACTGGTTGTTCCACCATTTGGTCAATTTGCATATTAGACTTTTATTATATCAGATATAATAAAAGTCTAATATGCAAATTGCCCCCTCGGGAGTTCGACCAACCAGGAGTTCGACCAACCAGGAGTTCGACTGCTCTCTATGATGTGCACTGATCACCAGGGGGCAGCATGGAATGAAGGAAGGCTCCAGCCAGCAGCTGGAAGGCCCTGATTGGCCCTGATCGCCAGCCAGGCCTAGGGACCCTACCCATGCACAAATTTCGTGCACTGGGCCTCTAGTTATGTATCCTATGTAATAAAAGAGTAATATGCAAATTGACCAAACAGTGGAATGAACAGTCACTATGACACACACTGACCACCAGGGGGCATACTCTCAATGCAGAAGCTGCCCCCTAGTGGTCAGTGCACTCCCATGGCTGGTGAGCATAGCGCTAAGGATGTCTAACTGCAGCTTAGGCCCACTCCCCCCAGGGCCTAAGCCATCAGTCAGACATCCCTTGAGGGCTCCCAGACTACTAAAGGGCACAGGCCAGGCTGAGGGTCCCCCCCCCAAGTGCATGAATGTTGTGCACCAGGCCTCTAGTAATATATATATAACACACACTTGCACAAACTAACAAAAACACATGCACACAGAAATGTATATTTTAAACCTTATTTTGGAAAACCATGATTGAGGATAACTATAGTTTTTCATTACAATTTTTACTTGCCTATGTTCTTGTTCTTTAATTTTCAGAATTAATATTTATAATTAAAAATTGCCCTTCAAGCTCAATGTTTATTTTTATAATTATCCTTCCAATTTTCAATTCTAATAGCGAAATCAAATATTTTGGGTAGTTTAATTATCTTTTTTTTTTCTAATTTCAATAACACCCTGACAGACTTTGTATATTTTTATTGTTTTCTAAAATTCCTATTGATTCCCATAGCTTTTTTGTAAGATTTTATTTTTAATCAGAATCTAACTTATGACATTTTTTTTTTTCCGTTGAGTTGGGGTTAAAAAATATTCTCTCCATGCTTTAGTTATATATTATTGCAGAAAATGTTGTGACCATTTATTATGTACTTTCAGGAATATTTTCATGCAAGTTAATCTATTTATATCTATGTATGGGCAATTTTTAAAATAAAATATGCCTTTATTTGAAGACATATAAAATAGAGAATTACATAATTCATACAAGAAAAATAAGAACCTTTATGTTTCAAGGGAGAAATTTTAATTTTGAATTTGTTCATTGTGTTAGCTCTTGGTAGTGCGATATACCATGAGCAAAGATTTTGGAGGGGAACCTCTGATATTTTTATCTCAGTTTTTCAATTCAGTGCTTTTAAATTGGCAGTGGTTGGTTGCTCAGTTGTGGCAGATGTTGCCCATTTGTTCTCCAACCCATTTTTTTTTCTTTCTGGACAGAGCCAGATTTTATTTCCTAGTCTCTCTGTAGTTAGTTGTGGTTATGTGACTGAGCTGTGGCAAATAGAATGTCATCAGAATCTAGACAGGTGGCTTCTAGGCCTGGCCTCATATACTTTCCATGCATGATTATCTACCTTCTTCATCCAACAAGCTGGCTAAATTCAGAAGATTTAGATTTCTAAAGCTGGAAGAACCAAATTGGGAAAGGGGCCTAGGTCCCTGACTGACCACATGCAAACCCATTTTGGACTTCATATGAGTAAGAAAAAAAGAAATGTCTAAACCAATAGATTTGGGGGTTCATTTCTAAAAAGAAAAATTAGCACTTTCTTACTAACATAAATAATACACTAAATCACCCTAATTTTTTTATCTTCCCAGAATTATGTGTTCCTTAATCTCCTCCGTGTTACTTGAAACTTATCAAACAGAAGTGATGGAGATAAACTAATCCAGTTTGGACTCATTCAACAGGAACACTAATAAAAAAAGTAAAGGAGAAAAAAATCTAAAATAAATTTTAAATGCAATATCTAAAACTAGGCTACTTTAGAAAACTTTAAAATGTGCATAGGATATTTATAGTTTAGCTCTGCTACATGGATAATTCTATGTGAGATGGATGGCTAAATCTATGAAACAATGTCATTTAACAACTAAAATTAAAGTCTAGCAGCACTGTTTTTCATTTAGTAGAATTTACAAGTCCTTCGAGAATTGAGTTTCTTGTCTTCTCTTTTACCATGGGGATATTACTGGTATTACTTAGCTCTCTTCTGACTCACAATTGAGCTGTACTTCTGCTTAGCCACTAACATTCATTGTTTAGTCATTTTCTGACCTCCGCAATTGATTACAGTTATGGGCATACTATATTCTTAAGTGATCCTGAAATTATTTTCTTAGATTTAAAAATTTGACCTGAATATTACAATTGAAATAATTACAGCATTTTTATAATACGCAAAACCTTATATGCACAATGCAAGTACAATAATAAGCACATTGTTTATGATGGTTAATTCGATGGGCACACAGTAGTCAAATATTTGGTTCAACATTATTCTGGGTGTTTTTGCAGGGTGTTTTGGATGAGATTCACTTTTCAGTTGGTAGAGTAAAGCAGATAGCCCTCCATAATGTACATCTGCCTCACCTAATCTGGTGATGGCCTGGATATAAAAACAGCTGAACTTCCCATAATAAAGGAGAATAATAGCCTTTAAATTGGCCATCAGCCTTTTACCTGACTTTGTATTTGAACTGAAATATTGGCTCTTCCTGCATCGAAAGCCTGCTGGCCTTCAGACTAAGTCTACATTATTGGCTTTTCTAGTTCTCAAACCTTCAGACCTAGACTGAAACTACACCATCAACTATCCTGACTCTTCAGCTTGCTAATTCACCCTGAATATCTCAGGACTTGTCATCTTCCATACTTGTGTGAGCTAATTCCTTATGGTATACAGCATATGCATACATCCTATTGGATTTGTTTCTCTGGAGAATCCTGACTAATACAGGTTATAACAAATATTCCTTGGAAAAACAACTAAGAGCTATAAAATGAAAAGAGCACATAATTTTTTGTAAAGGCAGCTACTTATAGAACCAGACAGTGAGATTAATTTAATTTAATTATATCAACAGAGTAATAAGGAAGATAATAAAGTCTTCTTGCTACTAAAATATTAAAATTGTTATGATTTTCTAAGAATTTTTAGGTTGGTAGCGAAAATCAGCCACTTCACTAATTAGCTTCCATAAACAAAGAAGATTATTAAGTAGAAAAAAGAAAACCAAAGGAAGTACAATTTTAAAAATACCACTATTGCAAGATGTGGCTTACTTTTTCTTTAATTTCAAAATGTCATGAAGTTAAATTTGATAGTCAGCTGAATATTCATCATTGCAAAAATTATACCTGTTTTGTTTATTTTTATTTGTTAATGTAAATCAAATGTGAGTTAGGAAATTATTTTACTTTAAATATGCCAGCATATATATATGCTAGTTACTTTAAAAAGCATAAAATGTAACCTGAATAATATTATCATATCAAAATAATAAACACCTTTTCAATATAAGCAAATATGGAGTCATTATTCACATGACACATTGCATTATAAATATGTATTATATATATGGTTTTTATTTATTTTTTAAACAGTTCAAAGACAAATCAAAGTGGGGTCTGTGCATATAATTTGATGATGTGACTCAAGTCTCTCTGAATATTTTCATTTTTATTCCTTTATTAAAAATGTTGCAGTATAATTTGCATTTAGTGAATGTCATAGATCTTATGTATACATTCAATGAGTTTTTAAAAAAATGTTCATTCTAATACTCTGCTTATCTCATGAGTATAACAGAGTACTAGCAATTTGGAGAAACTAATAGTGGTATAATACAAATTCATACACACCTCTGTAGCCCCTAACAGTAGGTGAAAAACATAATAATGCTATATTTCAAGTATCATATAGTAATGAAATGATTCTCAGAAATGTTAATAATTTAAGCAACTTAATTTTATGTGATGTTTTGCTGACACCAACTTTAAGACCTTGAGAAATCATAATGCTGTATCTTTTAGATTTTTAGTATGAAATTGAATAAGTAAAAAACCTTATCTTATTTTTCATAATGTATTGGGAGAATGCTCTCAAAGTATTTAAATGTGATTGCAGTCTAAGAAATGATATTTCATGATGATGGAAATCTTGATTCTTAAACTCAGTTGACTTGGGTTATAATAAAAGCTCCATCAATCTTAATTACTCTAAATACTTTGGACAAAGTACTTAGCTTCTTCAAACTTTGGATTTCCAATTGAGTAAAAGGTAACTGAAAAGCTAGCTTATAGAGCTGCTGTGAGGATTAAATATTTCTGTTCCTTATTAAATATTCCTGTAAGCAGTCAAGTGTTTGCTCTATTTTTCATTAAATAAATAGGATGAATGATAAAATTTAAACTCCTTATTCTAGGAACTATTGAAACCCTAGTATTTCCTTTTCTTCAGGTTACTCTGCAAATTCAATTGCTGTTCATCAAACTTTCAGCAGCAAATTTGGTTCCCTTGAGCCCTTTCCCAGTTCAAGCCCCTCAGATGGGCCATTTGAAACAATTCTGCAAGGTAGATGCTTCAGGCGAAGATGAAGTACCACACACTTTGAAAGTGTACAGCCCTGGTTCTATATGCTAAGTTTGTGGTGAGTATCTGGGATAGATACAAACCACGCTTTTTCTTTCATTTCCTAATACTTAAGGTCCCTGAGGCAGGAATTATCCACTGCCTGCCTCCTTCCTTACTCCCACCATGAGGCCCTTCACTTATCCACCCATAAAGGGGGCTCCTTCTCTGGCTGTACATCAGTATAGAGGTGGAGGTGAGAATGAGGATTATTTTAACTCATTACATAGTTTTTTTAAAAACAACACAATTTTCATCCTTATATTGGAAATAAGTCCTCCTATCCAGCTATCCTAATATATAAAAACCCTGGGTCTTAAAGACCAGTAATGACCAAGGCTTGACCAACTGGAAGTCAGTCCTGCAGTCAGCCTTGGTTGCTGTGGCAACCCAGCACTGATTCCGATGCAGGTGCAGTGCCCCAGCACTGACTGCTGAGGGGGCTTCGAATCAGGGCCAGAGAGAGGCCTGAAGAGAGAAGCAGGGACTGATTCATTGCCTCTGTGGCAGCATTTGATCAGCACGTGCCTATCTCTTTCTCTCCCAGACTGGCCAGCAGCCATACCTCCAATTCTCTCCAGGCCTCCACTGGGGCTGCTGATCATCCCCGCCTTTCTGATCAGGCCCCATTGATAGGCCCAGAGATACTGACTGGCATAAGAACTGACCAATCAGAACCAAATGTGGGTGCTGTGAAAAACCAAGGCTGCCTAGAAGGTGGAGCTTCTGACACTGACTGGCATAGAAACTGACCAATCAGAACCAAATCTGGGAGTTTTGGGGAGCCAATGGCTGCCTAGGAAGCAGAGCTTTTGATGCTGACTGGCATAGAAACCGACCAATCAGTACCAAATTGGCCAGCAGAGGCGGGCAGTTGGGGGCGAGATCAAGCCTGCAGGGGAGGGTAGTTGGGGGCAACCAGGCCAGGATGGGAGGGCAGTTGGGGGTGAGATCAGGCCAGCAGGCAGAGGCAGTTAGAGGTGATGAGGTAGGCAGGCAGGTGAGCAGTTAGGAGCCAATGGTCCCAGATTGCGAGAGGGATGTTCGACTGCCGGTTTAGGCCTGATACCTGTGGACCTAAATTGGCAGTGGAACATCCCCTCAAGGGTCCCCAATTGGAGAGGGTGCAGGCTGGGCTGAGGGAACCCCCTCTCCGTGCACTAATTTCGTGCACTGGGCCTCTAGTCTCAGAAATAAGGTGATACCTTTATTCCCATTTGAAGAATATGTCTATTAAATGAAATTATAATTAATTAGAATTCCTTAAGAGGGATTCATAATTAATTAGGTTTTCCCCTGGACCTCCTACAGGGTAAAAATTAAATAACGAATTAAAAAAAACTTTTTTATGTTTTCAAGGCAGCATATCTACTTTGCAGTTTTTGTAAACTGCTTTCTATTCTGTTGCTTCCTTACTGTTGTGCCTGTGTTAGTATGGAACACCTTGACACCTAATTTCTAAATACCTCTTAGTCATCACACACATGAGAAAATGTATCCCCTTTAACAGCCTCACCCCTGTCCACAGTTCTGGGATTCAACCCCAAAGGTTTCCATAGAATGTATCCAGGATTAAACATCATTTGTCAAATAAGAGACCAACTTCATAAACCATCCTCCACCACCAATTCTTGAATATGTCTTTTAATTTTTGTTTTATTTCCCTTCTCCACTTCTGTATTCCTCATTCCTGCCCCCTAATACCACATTGGAAATAAGCTGACTCCATGCAAGCCTTTGATTCAGGATGGGCAGTCCTTGGCTGATATAAGGTCTCATTTTAGGAAAGCCATTTTGATTCAAAACACTAACATTTTACACTAAAAAAAAATGTTTTCATAACATATTTTATGATGTTTCTTTTCAATTTTTCTGAAGATTTCTTTTCCATCACATTATCTAGTTTGCTCCTTCTTGATAAATTTTACTCATTATTACATAAGGTAGCATCTATTTAGGCCAATGATTAATCCTATATAATAAGAGAGGAATATGCTAATTATCCGACTTTGTAAGGACCGGATCACAGATCTGTAGGAGGGTGGGGCAGCGAACTACAAGCAGGCGCCAGAGAGCTATAGGATGGGGCAGGGCAGCAAGCAAGCGGGAGGTGGAGAGCTCCAGAAGGGGGCAGGGCAACAAGCTATGAGGGGAAGTGGGGAAAACTACAGGAGGGCAGCAGCGACCTACTGGAGCACGGATTTGTGTGCAGGGCTACTAGTTATAAATAAAATGAGTTGCATTTTAGTCTACTGGTTTACTATTGAATCATCTTTCAAATCTAAATGTAAGTATGTATTAGGGTTAACATTCTCTTCTCATGCTTATTCTTCGGTACATCTTTGTAATTGTGCCTTATTTAAGGTGATCCTACTTTCTAGCCTCAATACATTTCAGTGATATTGTGAACATTGTGTGTTATGAGAAACTACAGTTTAGCTGATGGCTTTAACCATCCTTTTGTTTGTTTGCTTCTAACAGGCTTAGAACTGTACAACTTGTTCTTAGAAAGATGGGGCGAATGCCTCTTCATTTATGCATATTCTACCATGCCTTTACTATTCCTATTTTCACACCCATTGCTTTTTTTGGCATCTAACATTTCTCTGAGGTTGCTGAACACAGTTGCACTCCCTTGGATCAAAGTATTATTGCAGAAAAATGGTCAGAGAAGCACCACTGTCCATTGTGCTGATTAGGACAGACCCAGAACTTTTTTACCTCTTTATATTTGCTCTAAGTCCTTTGCATGTGTTAATTGAATCTTTGAACCAACTAACATAAGCTCCACATATGAAGAAACTGAGACATAATAAAGGTAGATAGCATGCCTCCGGGTCACAGAGCTTATGAAAGGTGGATCCTTAAATGAAACAATACAGTCTAAAATTTGAATTCAAAAACAGTTTGATTTCACAGCTCATGTCCATTACCACTACAATACCTTTCCTCACTAGTCTATTTGTAACACTTATTAAGGGTTTATTATGTGTCAGGCACTGTTTATAACAAACCATACAATCTGTAACAAAATAATATACAACAAAATTTCTGAAGTTTCTTATGTACCAGGAAATATATTAGGCACTGAGGAAGAGGGACACTAAGAAAGATGGGGTGAATGCCCCTTCATTTATGCTTATTTAAGGACCATGTGACTCTTTATTCAGTTCATTCCTCACCACCCCCACCACTCTCTCTCACTTACTTTACTGACATGCTAAGTTAACCAAACTACATGCCTGCATGCTCTACCTCTCTCATTCATTCTCCAGCCCAGACTCAGGTATTTATCAAGTGTAACACATAGACACACACACACACACACAGACACACACACACACACACAATTATTCAAGGTACTGCCCTGAAATTGTGCAATACCTTCTCATTTACATTTGTTTTTAGAATAAAATCTGATTTTCTTAACATGGCTCAGAAGAACTTCAATACAGACCGTCTCTCTACTCAAAGAACTGTATCAACATTCTCACTGTCAGGCTCCACCTCTAACCATAGTGAACTTACTCATACTCTGTGTTTCATGCTCTGCCAAATTCTGGATCTTGTCACATACTTTCTTCTTAGTCCACTGTGAGCTCCATTAGAGCAGGGACTAGGTATAATTCTAAATCAATGTACCACAGTGCCCACCAAATATTAGGTACTGTGAATATTTATTAGCCGAGAGAATAAATGCCTACCAGCAAAATCATCCCTTCTTATTTCTTTGTTCATTCTTCAGGTTTAAGCTTACATGTCATTTCCTCCAAAAAGCTTGTCCTGGGAGAATCACACCTACCTACAAGACATTGTATTCAAGGAAAGGAAGTGTTCAATTTTCATTGTTGTTTTCTTTCTTTGTGTAGTTTTTACTTTTATAACTACAAATGCAATTGCCAACACTCATTCTCGGGGTCAATATGGAACCATGGGACATATTGGATCCAAGTATGGATCCAAGCTGATGCATCCCTTGTCCAGTAGGGGTGGCCCCTCTCAGACCCAGTGGACCAGTGTCAAATGGAGGTTTCCCCAGTATTGTCACAACTTCCAGCTTTTCAAAACAGGCCAGAAATACAGAATTTTGTCTCTGATATCAATATTTATATATTAACAATTTGATCAAATTTTAA
The DNA here is from genome assembly GCF_027574615.1 of Eptesicus fuscus. NCBI lineage: Eukaryota > Metazoa > Chordata > Mammalia > Chiroptera > Vespertilionidae > Eptesicus > Eptesicus fuscus. The sequence continues at coordinate 91,086,579 of NC_072476.1, forward strand.
ATACTACCAGTTTCCCAGTTTATAACTTTCATCTAAATTTTTGTAGATGCTTAAATATTCCTTCGCATTTAATCTCAGTTATTCCCTTATGTAGCTGTAGAATATAGAATATTTTCTATTTCTAGTATTATTATTTTTTCTCTTTTCCTCCTGTTAGACTGAAAGCTCTGTGAGGTCAGGGAATCTATAGGTAGATCATATATATATATATACATAGATATATACATAGACATAGACATAGACATAGACATAGACATAGACATAGACATTCACAACTTTAGAGTCAGTGCATAGTCAATAGCCTAGAAACAGTAGATCCTTGATTTATAAGTTTTACATAATGAGTAAAATAAAAATTAAAAAATGGTGTTCTAGCAAACATATTTTAAATACTCTATAAACTGATTATATAAAAATATGGGTAGAAGGACTTGAATCTAGTAAACTAGTAAACCAAATGACTTTTATGTGCTAATCCTATAAAATACATATTTTGCACAGGAAATGCTACTAATATTCACAGTGTGTAATTACTGTCCTTTTCAGGCCAAGCAGCCACAAGAGAATATAAAAGCTATTCACCTCTCTTCCTCCCTTCCTTAACTGAAGTAATCATTTTGAAACTTTACCTTATTTTCTATTGTCCTAATTTTTGTAACTGTTAATTTTATAAGTTTAATTATAAATCTTGATCTACATTACTAAAATATTGTAAATATTGGAGGAAATGTAAAGGATCAGTAAAACAGTATTGTGATTTTTTTTAAAGGCTGTTTCTTATCACTTTAATCATCTCTTCTACGCACATGTAAGAATTTCCTCCTAAACACTATTCCAGATCCTTGGTTCTTTTTCATCAAACAGGTGTTTCATTAGCTGCTACTGTGAAGAAGAAAACTCACTGTTTTTTACCCTAAAGTGTCATTATAGTCCCACTTCTATCTAAGGAAACCTTTAAATCTTCAGCTCTAATCAATAAAAGATTATTTCCCAGTCAAAGATGTTGAGAATCTCTTCCTCTGTTCTCTTATTATAGAACACATAATGGGAGAGAAAATAGACTTAAAGAAATACACTCAGACTAGAAATAAGAAAAGATGTGAAATGAGTAAGCAAACAACAGGGGGCATTTTTCAGAGACACTGATCAGATTTTACTGGGCTAATTTTGAGTAATGATTTAGGATGCTCTGAAATAATAATATGGTTCCTGATTCAAGGGCATGACTATTTCTGATTGTAACACAGTGAAGTCAAGAATGGACTGGGACATAAAAATAGATGGTCAAGTTCACATGAAAGAAAAAATTTAATTTATCATGGGCTAAAATAGAAATTGTCTGCTTAGCCACATGGCTTAATGATTCTATTGTTTATTTTTATGGAAAAATATAAACATAAATGAGTTTTAGCATATATTATCTATAGTTATATTATTTGTAGATAGAAATCTTAAACATTTCTTATTATCATAGAATCATTTCAACATCTTCCACATTTTTTTCTCTCTAAATGCCAAAGATACAGAATTCGAAATCCAAGTAGACCTTAACTGATTTTTACAGTAGAAAAGTTAGTCCAAAAAAAACTGAGAAATCATCCATTTTACAAAAATCTTGATTCAGGTAGCTAAAATATACTTATTTAAGCTGCATGTTACTAATCATATAATTGTTGAATAAAATGTTTACTCTGTATTTCAGTATCATTTAAGCATAATTAAACAATTGAGAAAATCTGAAGTGTATATTTTCAAATAATTATGAAAATATATACAACAAGCCACTGAAGGTTCATTAGAGACTCCCCCTCTTAAAAATATTTTTAGAAATTCATCCTGTTCTGTTAAAGCCAAAGGCTAGTTCACAAGTAGTTATCAAATGGCAATAAAAGAGTATCATTTAGTAGTACAGGAAAGAAAAAATATTATTTACTAAGAGCATCAGGGGGATTTAACATAGGCAGGAACTCTTGTAATTTTTTGTTAGATGGAAAAGCAGGGACGCCTTTGCTATTATTACATCTGTTTTCAGTCTATTTTTATGAAGTTCAAGACTTCTGGATTATATTTTATTGAAAAGGCAATATTGTTTCAAGTGCAATAACTACTATTAATAATAATACTTACTCTAGAGGTTGATATAGAAACACAATAGCAAAACTAATACAATCCATTTTGATGCATTTTTTTTTCATTAGAGCTACTTGCCACAGGTATTTTAATCATAAGCTGAAATGTAATAATTTGGGTTTTATTTGCCTATTTTAGTTTTCTACAAAAGAAGCCACTTTCTTTGAAGGCAATAATTGCTCACTTACACATTTAGCTAAGAATAGAACTCTAGCAATAATAGGCCTCTGACTACCTCGACATAGCAAGGAATAAGATATCTCTAGGCAGCATTTTAATTCCCAAAATGTTTTTCAAATTTTGTAGTTTAAAAATTGAACATACGAAATTCTCTTCTAAAGCAGTGAAAATATAGCTGTGGTTTAATATAATTTGGAACTATATAAGTCAGCAATTTTAATGCACACTTTTATATTTAAAAAGTAGTTGTATAGGGGAGATGAAGGGCTGGTCAGTTTCATCTGAAAGTGTTTGTTCATCCCAATGCAAAAATATAGTCCCTCAAAACAAGTCATCTGAATGTGACCTCCCCCCCACTACAGCACCATTCTCATCTGAGAAATTATTTGTTAGATAATCCCACCAGATTTTTTAAATGCACACAGAGTAAATAATTAGACATGTGTGTAATATTTTTATCATTTTGTTCCATAATATTCAATTACCCTATTTTATGTACATTTACACAATAGAAGCATTTAAAACCTTGTCAAGTTGATAGGAATATAAAGTAGAAATTAGTAAAGACATTACAAATAAAAATAATGTAATTTCACTCAGCTAGAGTTGCATCAGATCATGTCAAAACTTTAGTCTTCCATTTTATTTGATGAGCCCAACTTTGTCTCAGTCTGAAAACGTGACATTAACTTGTATTTCTCAGAGAAAACAAAAGACACCACACATATATTTTCCTGAATCCCCACTATTTCTCTTAATTCCTAAACTTAATCCATTCATCTGGATCATGATTCTCAAACATTTCTGCTTTCTTGGGAACGGGATGCCCCTTTTTGGATTACCAATTTTCTTCTATACTTCTTAATTAGATCTTTCCCACTTAGATATAATAATATTATACATCTCTTCATCTTCACAATATTCTTTGTACATAAAATCCCCTCTCTCTACTATTCATAGTTTTATCCTCTTCCTTTTATAGGTAGACTTTGAAAAAATTGTCTCCGTCCTGTTGTTCCTTAGTTCCATTCAGCCTTAAACTCTGAATTTTAGCCACTGTCCCCTGAATGAATAAAACTGCTTTGCCAATTACCTTTGTGAAGAATTCAGTAAACTCTAAAAATTGTCACTGCATTATTTTAGTCTATGGACCATTTTCTCACACTATAAGAAGTCTTAGCCTTAGCATTTCATGATAACAAATGTCCTTAGTTTTTCTATTTATGTTTGTATTATTTTTTATCCTACCTAATAATAGACAAATATGCAAATTGACCGCACCTTCGCTATGCCCAAGCCATGCCCATCAGCCAAGCCACACCCACCAGCCAATCAGGATGAATATGCAAATTACCCCAACAAAGATGGCGGCTAATTTGCGTATCAAGACAGCGTAGAAAGAAGCCAAGAGCTGCAGAAGGGAGCAAAGCTGCGGAGAAGCAAGCAAGCCGGGGGGAGGAGAAGGGAGGAGCGGAGGCAGGGCCAGGGGAGAAGGGAGAAAAGCAGGTGGGCTGGTGGAGAAGGCGGGGCAGGGGAGAAGGGAGGAGAGCAGGCAGGGCCAGGGGAGAAGGAAGAAGAGCGGGCGGGCTGGCAGAGAAGGGAGAAAAGCAGGGGGGCTGGTGGAGAAGGCGGGGTGGGGGACAAGGGAGGAGAGCAGGCAGGGTGGGGTAGAGTGCAGCAGGAAATCCTATTGCAGGATTTTTCCTGCAACGGGAATGCTAGTTTATTATAATTAACTATCTTAAGAATATTACTTTCTATCTGACCAATACTCTCTTCAAGTGAACTCATTCAATAGCATGTTGCCAGTTATCAGAAGATGACTGACATTGCTATATCTCCAATGCTCTATTGAGTATCTTTATATATTGTTGTCATCTTGACATTTTCACGTATGTTCAAAAGTACCTAAAATTGGGTTTTTCCCATCTTTTTATTAAACTGTAGTTGGTTTTGTGTTTGTGTGGGCTTATTTTCTCAAAAAAGAATAGCACAACTCACAATTTTCTGCCTCGTCTTCTATGGCAGAAAATTAGGTATCTTCCATGCCTCACTAAACATATCCTATCAGTTTAAAGGGCCATTGATTACATGTCTATAATACCTGCTCAAATCATGTATTTTCCTACCAGCCTCCATTTTTCTAGGCTTCACCAGCTTTTCTCCCTTACTCAATGGGATTACTCTGTCTCTTATTTCTTTTTTCTGTTTTCAAAATGACATCCTCCAAAATTAAGTAAGGTGGCCAGGTAAGTTTACAACTCTCCATTTCTTATTTTTTTTATTATTTAGCTTTCCTCCAGTTATTCATTTCAGCAAATATTTATTGAAAACTTACTATATGCCATCATAATCCTATGTGCTTATCACATGGTGATGAACAAAATAAGATAAATTATACTGGGTCTCCAAGCAAGCCTTTGTTCAAAGTGAAATATTGAAGCTGAGAATTAAAGGATGAATAGGTGTCAGCAAAAAGATGAGGATTAAGGAGAGGATTTAGCATACAGGAAAAGTAAATTTAAAGTCTCTTACGTAAAAAAAGACTTTGTTGATTTTGAGAAATTGAAAGATTACTGTGGTTGAAATACAGTAAGTAGAATAGTATAAAGAGATAAAGCTTTCTTACAAAGGAGACTGGGTCCAAATTACCTTTCATATTGATAAAAATATAAAGTATTGGATAGCTTTAAGAAGATAACAATATATTTACACAGCAGAAGATATGCACTTTAATATGTATATTAAAGGTATATACATATATGTGTATGTGTGCATATATATATGTATATATACATATGTATATACATATATATACCTTTAATATACATATTAAAGTGCATATATATATACCTATATATATATATATTAAAGTACATATGTATATATACCTTTATATATATATATATTAAAGTGCATATATATAATATATATATATATACATATATATATATATATATATACCTTTAATATACATATTAAAGTGCATATCTTCTGCTGTGTAAATATATTGATTGGGGAAGTCAGGAGGCTAGGGAGGAAGCTACTTCAGTAGACTAGGGAAGTGATAATGTGTTATAGACTATAGTAGTGGTAGATATATTTTGCATGTATTTTTTTATAGGACAGCCTGATCTCTTCCCATCTCTTCACTTTATTCACAACCAATTTATCCTGCCATCATATAATACTTTGTTTCAGTCTTAAAAAGTGTTCTTCCTTCACTTTGCACCTCCCCTCTTTACTTGGACATTTAACGCTATTCACTTAGATCATAACCTCCTCTGGAAAATACTCTCTACTCCATATCGTGTACTGAGTATAAGATAGCGCTAATCACACTATCATTGCAATTGTGTTATCATCACAATTGCCTGCAGATGCCTCTGCTTTATACTAAGCTTTATAAAGGTTGAGCTAAGACACCAGGTACTTGTTCTACCTGGTATCTCTAGCATCTAATAGATTTCCTAGCATATGGTAGATATGAAATAGTGTTGAGTGGTATTAAAAGATAATGTTCTCTTACTTTACTATCCTTAATAAACATATCAAAATATAGTTGCTTTTAATAGCATTTAATATCTGTCATTTAAATATTGATATTAAATCAAAATATTATCTGGAATGAAACATTATTTTTCTTTCCTTTTAGTAATACTTCCAAGACTTAAATTGAAGCAAGTATTTTAATCATAAAAGCTTACTTCAGTTTGGCTCCAGAGGTCGATAGAATTAATTTACACCAAAGGTAAATTACAGGCAATTATTTGCCTTTAAAAGAGGTATTTTTAAAAGAATCAATAAAGTAATAAATGCCTGTTGTGTGTCAAAAACTGTGCTATTTATTAGGGAAAAATGAAGAAAAATACTTCACAACCTTTCCTCTCAATTAGTTTGAAATCTATTCATAAAACCAAAATTAAGAACAAAATGGTAAATAAAAGATAACTTCCAGACTCTGTATTAAATGCTTGCCTGGCGAAAATTATATAATCACATGAATAGATATAAAGATGGAAGATATTTTCATAATACACAGAAACAGCTTTATTTAAATTTGTCTTGACCATGGTATTTGGTATTCAAGATTGGAACAGAAAAAGAATGGAAGGTGGGAGAGAGCTAAATTGTGGCTTAGACAAAAAAAGAGTAATTAAATTAGCATGATGTCTGAAGCATAGTTTTAAAATTAATTTTGGTTAGAGTTAAATAGATGTTTTTAGATGAATGAAATATATATTTTGACAAATTTGAAAGAGCAACATTATAGTGAGTCTTAATGATAAAGAAGAATATTTTTGATTTGAAGACAAAGTAGTGGGATTGAAGTTCATAGTAACTTTTATTTTTTTCTCTACTACAATGGTTAAAAACCATTTAGACTAGGAAAGAAACAATAAATACCCTCACTCCCACCCTGGTTCATAAAAAATGGAAAAATAATAAAACAGGATATTATATGATTATGATGAAAGTATATAAAGCATTTAATCAAATTTAATGTGTTTAAGTACATAGATTAAAACTATATTTTGCTTCTACATTAAGACTTCAGAAATTTGGCATTTTTATTTTCAGTTATCTTGGGAGGAGAGACAAAAGCACATTATAGGTTTAGAAATGATGATCAGATGAACCAAAAAAAGAGCAACTTTTAACTATATGTTATTGTTACTGTTTTCTTATTCATTCTTCTATTTTCATGCATGGTTGTTGATCTATTTTCTATGTTACCAATAGAGATAACTTACTTGCTTTTCTCACATTTGTATTGTTTAGTTTTAAATTACATATGCTTATCAGAAAGTTATCAAACAAAATAGCAAAGTATAAAGAACAACACAACCAAACAAAAAATGTGGAAATACTATCTAAACTCATAGTACTGTCTTCATATAAATTATAACATTAAATGACATTTTTCTAGACTGCTCTCAATGCACATATGCAAATGTATGGGTGGATAGATGGAAACAATCTCTTTGAAAAGGACCATGTTATTTTTAATTATGATGAAATACACATAAAATATATCATTGAACTATTTTTAAATACAGTTCAATGTTAAGTACGTTTGCATTGCATTGTTATGCAACCATTACCACCATCCATCTTAGAACTCATACTCATCAAACAATAGCTCCCTATTCCCTCCTCCCAACTACTGACAATCAAGATTCTACTTTCTGTTTATATGTATGTGACTACTCTAGGTATCTCATATAAGTGGAACCACATATAATTTTTTCTTTTGTAATTACGTTATTTCATTGTTGTAATATTCTTTAAGTTTCATCCATGTGTTATCATGAATAAGAATGTACTTCATTTTTAAGCTTGAGTAATTATCATATCCTATCTAATAAAAGAGAAATATGCAAATTGACCATCACTCCAACACACAAGATGGCTGCCACAAGATGGCCAGCAGGGGAGGGCAGTTGTGGGCAACTGGGCCTGCAGGGAAGGGCAGTTGGGGGGGGGGACCCAGGCCTGCAGGGGAGAGCAGTTGGGGGGGACCAGGCCTGCAGGGGAGGGCAGTTAGGGGTGACCAGGTTGGCAGGGGAGCAGTTAGGCATCAATAAGGCTGGCAGGGGAGTGGTTAGGGGGTGATCAGGCTGGTAGGCAGAAGCTGTTAGGGACAATCAGGCAGGCAGGCAGGTAAGCAGTTGGGAGCCAGCAGTCCTGGATTGTGAGAGGGATGTCTGATTGCCTGTTCAGGCCCAATCCTACTGGGACCGGGCCTACATGGGCAGTCGGACATCCCTCAAGGGGTCCCAGATTGGAGAGGGTGCAGGCTGGGCTGAGGGACAACTCCCCCCGTGCACGAATTTCATGCACCGGGCCTCTAGTATATATATATATATATACGCATATATATACACACACACACATATATATATATATACACACACGTATATATACATACATATATATGTATATATACATATATATACATAGTTATACACTAGTGGCCTGGTGCACAAAATTCATGCATGGGGGGGGGGTTCCCCTCAGCCCAGCCTGCACCCTCTCCAATCTGGGACCCCTCGAGGGATGTCCGACTGCCAGTTTAGGCCCGATCCAAACCAGCAGTCAGACATCCCTCTCACAATCCTGGACTGGTGGCTCCTAATCACTCACCTGCCTGCCTGCCTAGTCACCCCTAACTGGCCCTCCTGCTGGCCATATTGCCCCTCACTGCCTCTGTGTGCCAGCTTGATCACCCCTAATTGCCCACCCTGTGGGCCTGGTCACCCCTAACTGCCCCCGCTGCCAGCCAGGTCATCCTCAAATGCCCCCCTCTGCTGGCCTGTTCACCCCTAACTGCCCCCCCCCTGCTGGCCTGGTTGCCCCTCATGGCCCCCCTGCTGGTCTGGTCACCCCATGCAGCCTGCTGTTCAGTTGTTTGGTCATCCCTCACTAACCCCCCTGCTGGCCTGGTCGCCCCATGCAGCCTGCTTGTTCAGTCGTTTGGTCATCTCTCACTAACCCCCATGCCAGCCTGGTCATAGGCAGCCATCCTGTGAGGGCGAGAGGGTTAATTTGCATATTACCTCATTATTATATAGGATTTTATTTATCACAGTTTTTATTCATTTATCAGTAGATGAACACATCTGCTTTTGGCTACTGTGAATAATGCTGTTATGAACCTGAATGTACAAATAACTCTTCAAGACCCTGCTTTTCATTCTTTTGGATATATATACAGAAGTGAAATTTCTGATTCATATGTGATTCTATTTTTAATTTTGAGGAGAACACCTAGACAGATTTATTTAGAAGAAGTTGTACAATTTTACATAGCCAACAGCAGTGAACTAGGGTTCTAATTTCTCCATATTCTCTCCAACGCTTATTGTTTGTTTTGTTGTTGTTTTTTGTTATATATATATACACATATCTATACATATATATATATATATACACATATATACACACACACATATATATATATAAATAAATTGATTTCATAGAGGAAGGGAGAGGGGAAAAAGAGATAGAAACATCAATGATGAGAATCACTGATAAGCTGCCTCCCACACACCCCCTACTAGGGATCACAACCTGGGCATGGGACCTGACTAGAAATTGAACCCATGACCTCCTGGTCCACAGGTCGGAGCTCAACCACTGAGACACACAGGCCAGGCTGCTGATTGGATTTTTAATATTAGCCATTATAATGGGTGTGAAGTGTTTTTTTGTTTGTTTGTTTGCTTGTCTTTCAATCTCTTAGTACTTTTGAGATTTTCTAATGTACTTTATAGAAATCAGAAATGAGAAAGAAGATTAAACAACAGATGTAGTCACTGTAAATTATAAGAACACATCCACTATGGCACCTATAAATCTTATGGATTATTTTCTTCATTAGATTTCCTCTCTAAATATTTTTGTTCCTGTTTCAGTTAATTTTTATTTTTTATAATTTCTTCTACACTTCCTATTTTATGAATTTCTGTTTTTTATTTTTATTGTGGTAATAACATTACCATTTTAATTATTTTATATGCACAGTTTAGTAGTATTAAGTATATTCACATTGCTATTCCCCTTATAGTATGGCAGAGTAGTCTATATCAAAGCAACACTCAAAACTGCTTATACAAACTGGATACAATGCATGAAACAGCTGTTTAAATTCAAGGATGAGCAATCACGGAAGCAAGTTTAGGATCTGGTCTGAGGGAGAAGAGAAGAGAGATTACATGATCACTTTTCCCCTTGTTGCCTTGGCTCATTCATAGTGTGTGAGGCTCAGCAGCTGAGAAACACGCAGCAGTTCAGAGCCATCTGTATCTCATGGGCACAGGAAGAGAAAAATTGGACTTCAATTCTTTGATGACAGCCAATGGGATAATCCAACGTGAAAGAAAAGATATTGGCAGAAATATGAGCCCAGCATCCATTGCTGCTTTTCCACTAAAAGCATTTTTCAGGTCTTATGCTCTGCAGGACAAAAGGCAAATAAGCCAAACAGAAAATAGAACACAAAGTCAAAAATTAATGCAGATCTTGAACGGTATCATTGTAGCAGGAAATAAAATTTGGAATTCAAGAACTACCGATGAAGAGGGACAATGGTATACACTCAGACTTGTGGACTTAAAAACAAAATGAAATAGAAACACACTCATAGATATGGAGAACAAACTGATGGTTGCCTGATGAAGGGGGAGTAGGAGGTTAGAAAGTGGGAGAAGTGGGTTAGAAAGAGGTACACACTTTGAGTTATAAAGTAAGTCATGGATGAAATGTAAAACAGAATAGAGTGAATAACATCATCATAACTATATATGGCGACAGATGGTTACTAGACTTACTATGGTGATCACTTTGTAAGGTATATAAATGTTGAATTACTATGTTGCAGACTTGAAACTAATATATCATATGTCAGCTATTATTAAAAATAAATTTTAGAAAAAACATGTATAATTCTCCTTTAGAAATTTCTAAAAAAGAATAATTAGCATTCACTTCTTTATTTAAAAATTTTATTTTTTATTAATTTTTTGAGAGAGTGAGAGATAGAGAGAGATTTGTTGTTCCACTTATTGAGGCATTCATTGGTTGATTCTTGTATGTGCCTTAACGGGACCAAACATGAAACCCTGACATATCCAAAGAATGCTCTAACCAACTGAGCTACTGGGCCAGAGCCAGCATCCACTTCTTTAGAAGTTATATTGCTTTTTAAAAATTAAATAAATGCAATCATAATTATTTTAGAGCAGTTAACATACTCTTAATAATGTGCCCCACATTAACACATTTATATAATAAAGAGCCAGGGTCATAACAACCGTTAGGACCGAAGGCTCGACCAGACCGGAAGTCAGTGCTGGGTTGCTGTGGCCACTGCCGGCGCCCTGACCCAGCACTGACTGCCTAGGGGGCTGCCGATCAGGCCCAGAGAGAGGCCTGCAGAGAGAGAGGCAGGGTCTGATCTGTAGCCTCTGTGGCAGCTGTTGATCAGAACTTGCCTCTTTCTCTCCCAGCCTGGCCAACAGCTGCTTCCATTTCTCTCCAGGCCTCCACTGGGGCTGCTGATCAGCCCCGCCTTTCTGATCAGGCCCTGTTGATAGACCCAGAGATGCTGACTGGCATACAAACTGACCAATCAGAACCAAATCTGGGTGAATGTAAGGAGTCAATGGTTGCCTAGGAGGCAGAGCTTTTGATGATGACTGGCATTGAAAATGACCAATCATAATCAAATTGGCCAGCAGAGGAAGGAAGTTGGGGGTGAGATCAGGCCAGAAGGGGAGAGCAGTTAGGGGATCAATAAGGCCGGCAGGGGAAGGAAGTTAGGGGCAATCAGGCAGGTAGGCAGAGAGGTTAGGGGCAATCAGGCAGGCAGGCAGAGGGATTAGGGGCAATCAGGCAGGCAGGCAGGTGAGTGGTTAGGAGCCAGCAGTCCCAGATTGTGAGAGGGGTGTCTGACTGGCGGTCAGACATCCTCTGAGGGGTCCCCGATTGGAGGGGGTGCAGGTTGGGCTGAGGGAACTCCCTCCTCCATGCACGAATTTTGTGCACGGGTCCTCTAGTCTTATTACTAAAACTGATAGGCATTTCACTGAATTATTGTGATACTGCCATTAAATTCCCATTTGCAGACTTGATGGTTTATCATTGGTTAGAGTGCAAGCCTGCAGACTGAATGGTTGCTTTCGGGTTTGATTTCCTATCAAGGGTCAAGGGCATGTACCTTGTACCTCAGTTGCTGGCCCAGTCCCTGGGCTAGTGGGTGTAGGGGCAGAAGCAACCAATGGATGTGTCTCTCTCACATGGATGTTTCCCTCTCTCTCCCCCTTCCTCATTCCCTCCCCTGCACTCTCTTAAAAAAAAAAAAAAAAAACAATGGAAAAAATATTTTCGGGTGAGAATTAAAAAAGAAAATTCAATTTGCATCAAATATTTTTTTGAAATTAATCTATGGTCATTACCAAATTTTTAGGTACACAGTCAAATTTGTAATTGTAGAATCCTATCTAATAAAAGAGTGATATGCAAATTGACCATCACTCCAACACACAAGATGGCCACCCCTATGTGGTCAAAGATAGCCACCCCCATGTGGACACAAGATGGATGCCACAAGATGGCTGGCAGGGGAGGGCAGTTGTGAGCAATCAGGCCAGCAGGAGCGGGCAGTTGGGAGGGACCAGGCCTTCAGGGGAGGACAGTTAGGAGTGACCAAGCCTGCAGGGGAGGGCAGTTGGGGCAACCAGGCCTGCAGGGGAGGACAGTTAGGGTGACCAGGCTGGCAGGGGAGGGCAGTTAGGGGTGACTGGGCCAGCAGGGGAGGGCAGTTGGGGGTGACCAGGCCGGCATGGAGGGCAGTTAGGGGCAATTGGGCTGGCAGGGGAGCAGTTAGGTGTCGATCAGGCTGGCAGGGGAGTGGTTAGGGGGTGATCAGGCTGGAAGGCAGAAGCAATTAGAGGCAATCAGGCAGGCAGGCAGGTGAGCGGTTGGGAACCAGCAGTCCTGGATTGTGAGAGGGATGTCCCACTGTCCATTTAGGCCCGATCCAGCCAATCCAGTGGGATGGGGCCTAAATGGGCACTCAGACATCCCTTGAGGGGTCCCAGATTGGAGTGGGTGCAGGCTGGGCTGAGGTACCTCCCCCCCCCCCCCCAGTGCAGGAATTTCATGCACTGGGCCTCTAATTATATGAATGAAATAAACAGTATAGGTTTATAGGTGCTTTCAGCCTGGAAACACTAAGTGGTGGAAGATTATACCATATATTTGCATTATGGTAGAGATACCCTCTCTGTGTTATTCCATTATAGCAATATTCATACAGTAGTGTATAAGAGACCTATTTAGTTCATTAGACCATGACAATAATTATAAAAAAAAAAAATCAACAGCTCAATGGAAACAGGGCTCTACAATTTAAAATAATTACTTCCACAAAATGTATCTCATAAAATTTCATTTAATCAATTTACAGGATCTTTAAAAAACGTGTCCCTGAACTTATAGAAAACAAAAAATATATTTTCTCTCTATATTAACTGTCAACATAGTAGTTAGTATTATTATTATTATAACCATTATATCTATTGTAATTATATGACCTCAAAAGTCCAGCTTCTTTCAATCTTAATTTTCAAAGCAAACCAAATACATTAAGTCATATAGCCTGAAAGTTATAAAATAATACATTTCCTATCTAAATGATACCTAGACACATACTAATTTTGATTTTGTCTTCTCATGTATTTCTCAGAAAGCAATCACATGAAAACATTTCATTTCAGTACCCCTGAAATTATTTTTAACACAATACAAATTTCCTAATTTAAGGCCTATTACCATTCATCCAAGCTCTCACGAGTCTCCCTTCTCAGACTGTACTTCAGCCTAATGAATGGCTGGTGGGGACCCCAATGCATCTCCTTTCCCACCTCTTATTTTTTGCATACCCTATTCCTTTTGCTTATTGAACAATTAAATATCACTTACAAACTAACTTAATCTGAATTTACTTAGATCAAATTTCTTACTGGCACTGTATCTATGATCCTATTTTCTCTTCAGTCTTTATGTTTAAACACGACAAAATCTACTAATTATTCGAATTCTGTCTTATATCTGGTCAGAAATCCTACTCCTGAGCCTGGGGTTGTAAACCCCATTTTTAAAGTAGTCTTCCTGGAAACCAGATCAAGATTTCAACATTACTTTAATTTATAATTCTGACTATTTGGGATTGAAAATAAAATATACATTTAATCTATTTGAAATTCTTAATAAAATTTGTTTTAAAAATGTATTATGGAAGTGTTTGCAGATATTCCATTAATACTTATAAATATTTAAGATTCTAATTTAAATAAATTTTTAGAAATCTCTTACTCTGACAAGCAAATACATCACACACATTCTTTCATGTAAAGAAAGATATATTGAGTTTGAGACTAGACCATGTACAATTTTCTAAGATATATATTCTATCTTACTACTTCATATAATTCTAGCAATGTTATCTGTAATTACAACTTTTCTCATATGTTCTACAGCACAAGATAATTCTTGTGGGATCCTGGAGCGTAAGACACAAGGTTAAAAAGTAGATAAAAGATTGTGTGAATTTATCCTTACTAGAGAGATTGAAGGGGATGTAATGAGTAGCTAGGGAGGGTCAGACCTGGTCCATTTTTATTCTATTACATATCAGAATTTTTAGTGAAACTTACAGACTAGTTCTATCCAGATTTTCCACCTTATGTTTATTTTACATCTCAGGATTTCTTTATAATTAATATTAGAAAAATGTTTGAATGAAACAAAATGAACAAATACTAATATGAGCAAGAAAATTTATCAGAAAAGGCCAAATGAATGGTACATTTACTTCAGGGGCAAGACTGAGGCAAGAAACTAGGTACATTTACTTCAGGAGCAAGACTGAGGCAAGAAACTAGGTGAATTCCATATTCTACCACTATTGACAAGGATGGAAAGTGATCCTCTTATCTCCTCTTCCCTTCCATCTTTGTACCTTTCTTCTTTCCTTCCCTTCCTACCTCTCTCCTCCTTTTCTACTTTCTTTCTTCCACAAATACTTAAATACCTGTTAAACGTAATTTGAAGAACAACTGCATCATATGATATGATAAGAACAAGCAAGCAAGCAGAATTGTGCAGCAAGGAAATCCCCACAGAAGAGTCAAACCAAAGGCATTGCACGCAGAGACTATTAAAGTTAAAGGGGAATTTGCATGAGACAAAGACTTCTTAAGAGTTTGTTTGGGAATAAGACACTATTTATTTTGACAAGGAAATTTAAAAAGAGAATCTAAGATGAGAGGACAGGATGCATAATTGAAAAGTTTGTGGTTTTTTTTCTTCCTAAAGCACTGTTTAATTTCATGGATGATTGAAATTTTCCATTTTTCAAAATATATTAAATACTCAAAGAAATTTACTTGTCTATAAAATGTCTACTCCTGTTAACATGAACAAAACGAGATTCACAAAAGTTGGTTACATATACAATAATTAAAGTAAATGTAATTTTAGTTTGTTTAAAGATGGTTGATTTCATATATGAGAATGTTTGTACACCTGCAGTTGAAAATAAAGCAACATGTATTTTTGACAATTCAAAGGGCATTTTAATAAGAGTTGTTTCACTCCATTGACATTAACTTTTTTATTTAAAGCTGAAATTGAATAATGAACTCATAATAGCTTTCTTTTTATATACACACTAGAGGCCCGGTGCACGAAATTCATGCACAGTGTGTGTGTGTGTGTGTGTGTGTGTGTCCCTCAACCCAGCCTACACACTCTCCAATCTGGGACCTCTCGAGGGATGTCCGACTGCCCGTATAGGCCTGCTCTAACCATATATCCCTCTCACAATCCAGGACTGCTGGCTCCCAACCATTCGTCTGCCTGCCTTCCTGATTGCCCCTAACCACTTCTGCCTGCCAGCCTGATCTCCCCCTAACCACTCCCCTGCCAGCCTGATCGACGTCAAATTGCTCCCGTGCCAGCCTGGTCACCCCTAACTGCCCTACCATGCAGGCCTGGTCCCCCCCCAACTGCCCTCCCCTGCAGGCCTGATCACTCCCAACTGCCCTCCCCTGCAGGCCTGGTCCCTCCCAATTGCTCTCCCTTGCTGGCCTGATCGCCTACAAATGTCCTCCCCTGCTAGCCATCTTGTGGCTGCCATCTTGTGTCCACATAGTGGTGGCCGTCTTTGACCACATGGGGGCAGCCATTTTGTATGTTGGAATGATGGTCAATTTGCATATATACACTCAATATACACTGTAAAATAAACATAAGGTGGAAAATCTGGATAGAACCAGATTATTATGACCACCCCATCAGTACTTAGTTGGGCCACCTTTTGCCTCCAATACTGTGGCGATTCTTCTTGGCATTGACTCCACAGGATGTTGAAAGGTGATGTGAGGAATCTGACACCATGCCTAATGAATAGCACTGTCCAGTTCTGTGAGATTTGATGATTGTGGAACCAGCTGCCTGATGGCTCTTTTAACTTTGTCCCACAAATGCTCAATTGGATTGAGATCTGGTGATTGTGGGGCCTCCTAAGTAAGGTCAGGTCTCCCTCATGTTCTTGAAACCACTCATGCACAATACTAGCACCATGGCATGGCACATTGTCTTGTTGGAAGAAGCCATCTCCATTGGGATATGCCATCAACATGATGGGATGAACTTGATCAGCAATGATACTTAGGTATGTTGTGCTATTCAGACGTTGTTCCACACGAATTAAAGGGCCCAAATCCCTCAAACCATAACACTGCCCCCACCAGCTTGAAGGATTGTACTCATGCATGTGGGGTGCATGCTTTCATGCTGTTTCCACGAAATTCTCACTCTGCCATCTGCATGATGCAACTGGAAACATGATTCATTGGACCACATGACTTTTTTCCAATGCTCTACTGTCCAATCCTTGTGTTCCTGTGTGAATTGGATACGTTTTATCTTGGTAACTGCAGACAGCAAAGGTGTTCGAACAGGCCTTTGACTTCCATATCCCATATGATGCAGTGTATGGCTAATTTGCCTACAAACGTCAGGTGGTCATAATAATCTGGCCACTCAGACTATATATATATAGTCTCCATGTATTAAAGCCATACATAAAAAATAAATATCTTGTATTCATTTGAAATATTTTAATGACCCAAGAAATAAATTTAACAGGCATCTAGTATATTTACTTTATCTATATTGTTGAATAGAACAGCAAATAAATTGCTATAAATCTAAAGTTTCTAGTGACACTTTTAAGATTACCACCAATGTTTAACTATTTCCATATAATGGTCCTATGTGGCAGTTAGATTTGTGCCTATTTTTTGATATAACATGTGCAATATTTTACATTGCATACAAAAATGTTTCATTATAAGAAGAAAGATTTTTCAATGCTTAGTGCTCTGTAGACACTTTTATTTTATTAATGGCTGAAGTAGCTATGTGGTTACACTTGACTTAAAATATTTCTAGTTAAGAAAGTAGCGAGCATGCTATATGTAAAATAGTTTTGAATTTTCAGTTCCCCGTCCTTCTAGACAACGTGGTGGATTAGGAGCCATGTTTAGGAGATCTTGCCTGGCCTATGAACACTCATTCAAGTACCAACTGTACCAATGTTAGATAGCCTTTCATTCAGGTACACATCCTAGCGAGACTATTCATTTTCTACAAGAAAAGGTCAACTCTATTTCGAGTTGACTATGTGTTACTACATATAGGTCAATATTTATCTGGCAGCATAGAATTGCTTCATTTCAATTACTTGCCAGGGAATACAATCTCAAATTCCCTCCTGCCCAATATCTATCTATCAAAGGCCCTTCTGAGAGAAGTCTATTTGTGGAGCATTTCTTCAAGGCTGTTCTGTTTATCAGTTCTTGCACGTGATCTGAAATCTACTGTTCAATAGTTCGGACATTCACAAAAGTGAGGAATTGCATAGTGCCATATTTATCTGATTTCTCCCAATAGTCACAGCAATTGAATTATGCATTTGTGTAAATTCTTTGTCATTATAAAAGCAAAACAGTCATGTATTTAGAGCTAGGATGTAATAGATGTAATATTTCCTTTGAATACCCTTTGTTGTTGTTTTTTTATTAGGATTGCTGTATGTCTCTTGAGCAAGTAGATTTGCTTTAATCTTATGGAATCTATATATAATTACACAGACCAGATTTATCATTTTTTGTCTTGCTGCTAGAAAGCTAAAGGCTGCATTGAAGTTTATTATTGGCAACTGTACCGGTAAAACCCCTTTGCATATGCATTTTATAATGCTATTCTATTTTTCAAACTATTTAATACGCTGCCTTGTTTACTTTTATTTTTGAACTAATTCTAGTTTATGTTATGTATCACCCAACATTACATTAAATTATTTATTGAAGAAAAGTGGAGCAAACACACATCTTACCTAATAATAGACAAACATGTAAGTTGACCATACCTCTGCTACACCCATAGCCAATCAGAGTATGCAAATTAACCAAACAAAGATGGCGGTTAATTTGCATACATAGGCACCCAGTGCCTGGGTCCCGGGAACATCCTGTCACCCAGGTCACTCTGAGGTAGGCCCTGCGTGGGCCCTGAGCAGTCTGGGAAGGGCCTGAGCCAGGGGGCTCCTGGGCAAGGCCAAGCCTGCGATCAGACCCGAGGGGGCAGGGGCGGAGCCAGCAATCCGAGGGAGCTGGGGGTCCCCTGCCCAGGCACTGAGTCTTTAGGCCTGGGCAGGTATGGAGCTGGTGATCAGAGGGAGCTGTGGGTCCCCTGCCCAGGCCTAAAGCTTCGGCCAGATTGGTGATTGGTGTTAACTACAGAGGGAACACCTTTTCTGACTGCTCGTTGGCTAAGCTTCCTGTATGCCACTGGTAATATTCTTAGTAACTTGTGTAGAAGAATCCAAAAAGGTGATCTAGGGTTTTCCCCCCACATTTCTGGAGAAAAAGACGAAGGTCCGCTGCTGGAGGGCTAAGAAATGTCATATCCTGCCCTAGCCGGTTTGGCTCAGTGAAAAATGCCTCAGCCTGCCGACTGCAGGGTCTGGGTTCAATTCTGATCAAGGGCATGCACCTAGGTACATCCTCATTAAATATATTAGTATGTGACTTTAAATATATTTTTATTTAAATATATTAAATATATACACACACACATATATATATATATGCACTTGTTTATAGTAACATGTGTAGAACTTTAAGTCACTTATCAAATATATAGTTAAATGAGCAAATTAATTAATTGAATGAACATAATATAAATAAGTTTACAGAGCTCATAATATGGACATTGTAAATAGTTGCATTAAGGTTACTAAGACTTAAAAATGAGTCCATATAAAATTGTCATTCTACATGTGATCTTTTCATATAGTGTTGAATTTTGTTAAAAATCGCTTGTGTTTTATATTTTATAAAACTCACTAGAGCCTGGCCTGTGCCACTCAGTGGTTGAGCAATCAACCCATGAACCAAGAGGTCCCGGTTCGATTCCTGGTCCGGGCACAAGCCCGGCTTGCAGGTTCAATCCCCAGTAGGGGGCATAGAGGAGGCAGCTGATTGATGTTTCTCTCTCATGGATGTTTCCATCTATTTCTCTCCCTTCCTCTCTCTCTCTAAAAAAAGTAAATTGCTTATTAATTGGTAATACATTTTTAAACATTAGCTTATTTTCATATTTCAAATATTAAATGACAAATAACATTGCCTTACATTCACAGTACCTTTTAATAGTGAGACTATGATCTATATATATAAAAGGCTAATATGCTAAGTGTCCCTCCACCCAACCTGTCACTATAACGTGCACTGACCACCAGGGGCAGATGCTCAATGAAGGAGAGGAAACCACAGGCATGGAAACATGGAACAGACTGATGAATCTCAGAGGAAAGTGTTGGGGGGAGGGCAGGAAGAGATATATGCATACTATATATATATCTTGCACCAGTGGGGTCCCTGGGCCTGGCCTGCTCCCTCTCGCAATCTGGGACCCCTCTTGGGATGTTGGAGAGCCGGTTTCAGCCCAATCCCTGCAGTCCAGGCCAAGGGACCCTACCAGTGCACAAGTCTGTGCACCGGGCCTCTAGTAAAACAATAAACTGTTTTTTAAAAAGAATTTGCTTCAATTTCATCTTGAACTACGACACTCTTACAATAAATGGATAATATGGATTTCCCAAAAGGAGCCTGTAATGGATTAGCTTTATGGGCAACTGTAGTATTATTTTATTGTTTCTTTTTTTCTTTTTTTTTTTGGCAGGGGATTGAATATAAGAACATCACTGACGTATCATTTACCATAAAAATAAATTACATGATTCAAATGTTAAAGCTAGAAACCACTTGATTATGAAGATTATTGTAATCAAATATATGTATTAATTGTTTTCCTTTTTTGCCAACTTTTCTTAAAGCAATTTATGCTTGCAATTATTTCCCAATGTTCTATTTAGCACTGAAAAATGTGCATTTATAAATGATAGCTGTATATAATTATTTATAGAAATATTGCCATGGTACATACAAAATATGCATTATTGGAATTACCTTTCTGCAATTCAATGTCAGTCTTTCCAAATAATGAATAAAATAATGATACTATGTATAGTCCAGACATATTATATATAGATTGGAGCATATACCAATCTTCTATCAAGCCAGTGAAGCCATAAAGTATAGCAATTTCTCAGTGAAGCATTCTGTTTTCTCCCTTTTATTTTGCTGCCTCTGTTGGGCATGAGTTACCAGGAAGATATTTTGGAATTTCAAGTAAGTAGATTATGAAATGAGATTCTTTCAATAGTCCCAACATATTGTATCTTCTATGATAAAAATGATTCTCTTTTCATAAGGAGAACAATGCTTAAATACAACCAGTATTGAGAATCCACGCCACCTTAAGCATTGACAATATGGTGTGAACAGAATAAAATATTGTTGGTTAATTTGCCCCTTTTGAAAGCTGGAAGAAATCTGACCCACATTTAGGACAGACAAGTTTCTAAGACATCAGTTCAAATAGACGGTTTCAACTCATTGTAGTCCTATAGTCACACTTTTAAAAGGCTTTGGGGATAACAGCAAACCACAGGAAGTATGCTTCCACACAGCTGGCAAGAACAGGTCTGAAAGAACACATGCTGTCCCCATCTCGGCCCACTAGATTGCTGCTGCCGGCTTGGTGTGAGTTTTCTGGTCATTGGGCATTGATTTCCCTCTGAGTTCTGCCACACAGAAGCCAATCAGGAGTGATTGTGAAAATGCCTCACCTCTACAACACACACTGAGACTGAGATAAGTTCAATGTCCACTAAGTCTTTTCACCTTGAGAAGGTAGAAATCTCAGAAGGAATAGCAGTGTGTTTTTTGGTCAATTAGAGCAAATAGTCACAATTGAAATATCTGAAACCTTTGAGATTAGTTTACCAAGGAGGGAAAAATAAAAGATTAGCTTACAATATTTTTAGTTAGATGGATCTTAGCTTTACCATTATTATGTTTCAACTTTCTCACTATCCAGTGGGTAAATCATAAATATGAGAATGTCATGTGATAATATAAGGCTACATTATAAAAACACATGCATATGTGCTAATTATTGATCTTATATATTGAGATGACAATTAAATTTAATTTCATCAGTTTATTGATCTCATGTTAAGATATTTTTAGATTGTGCCAAAGGTTTAATTATCATGTAAACATCTTTACAAAACAATCATTATTTTGACTTTTTAATAAGGCCAGGATAGTATGAACATTTTTGTTGATATTTTAGGTTGTGTCTGGCTCCTAGAAATACCATGTAAAAGTGATTTCCTTCACACAGAAATATAAATTATTTGGGAAGTTGTGGCTCTTTCAATAAATTGTTTCATTTGCTTCTTAAGCAGAGTTTGTCAGGATTGTGGAAGAAGATTCCCATATTCTCTACCTATTCACACCTTGCTGGCATCTTTTACAGATAGAATCTTCTGAGGAACCTGGGATACCTATGCTATAGACTTAATGTTTACCCCCACTACTCCAAGTTCATATGCTAAGTCCCAATACCCAAGGTGATGGTATTTAGAGGTGAGGCTGTTGGAAGGTGATTAGGTCATAAGGATGGATGCCTCAGGAAAGAGATTAGTGCCCTTATAAAGAGACTTCAGAGAGCTCCCTTGCCTGAAGATAAAGTGAAAAGATGACCATCTAAGAAAGCAGGCCCTCACTAGATACCAAATCCATTTGGTTTTTGACCTGGGACTTCCTAGTCTTCAGAACTATGAGAAGTAAATTTCTGGTTTTTATAAGCCACCCTAGAATATCAGTCAATGCTATTCTGTTTAGCAGCTCAGATGGATTAAGATACATGGTTTGCAAATAGATTCTCCAAGTCTGGGATTTGTTTTTTATGTCATTTTTGCCCAGCCAGTGTTGCTCAGTGGTTGAGCATCAACCTCTGAACCAAGAGAGCAGTTTGATTCCCAGGAGGGCACATGCCTGGGTTGTGGGCTCCATCCCCAGTGTGGGGTGTGCAGGAGGCAGCCAATCAATGATTCTCTCTCATCATTGAAGTTTCTATCTCTCTTGCTCCCTTCTTCTCTGAAATCAATAAAAATATATTTTAAAAAACGAAAAGAAAAAATAGGTTTTTAATTTTGATCAAGTCCAATTTATCATTTTTTTCATTATGAATTGTGTTTTTAGTATGGTAGCTAAAAACTCTACTTAATTGAAGGTAAGAGATAACTGTCTTAATTTTTCTTATATTTTTATCTTCATGATCCATTTTCAGTTAATATTTGTTATGGTGTGAGCTATGGATCTAAATCAATATTTTTGCATGTGGATATCTAATTGTCTCAATACCATTTGTTGAAATTGCTTTCCATTCCTCATTGAATTGCTTCAGTCAACTGGTTATAATGAATTCTTCATGAGGCCAAAGGTACCCAATCTCATATATTCCACTTCAATTTGATGATGGTTTGCTGCAGAAGGTACCCAGATTTATGGTTTGGTAGGTCAAGCAACACACATTTTATGAGGGAAGCTCTAGTAACAGGGTAACTTCCTGGCATGCATTCAAGCATTCAGTCTCTACTACTGAAACTTGGGTCTCAAAATGCAATTGCTCCAAAATCCTAAACGTTTTCTGTGCTTCTTCATTAGGAGCCTGCCAAGGTATCCATAAAACATTCCTATGTCCCACAAACACTTCAAGCACCAATCTGATCTGCTGGGCCATAGAACCAAGGTGAGTAGCAGCTTTTACAGCAGCCTGGACCAGTGGATTCTTTCCTCTAGAATATATCAAGAAAGTACTGACATTTCAACTTCATTTAATTTAAGTTACCTTTGGGTCCAAGTTTCAGTCAACAGATCAATACAGTTTTTAAAGCTGCTCCCAGCCATTCAAGCTAACTCAATGAACCATATTCTGATGACTGAATTTATATCAATAAATTTGGTCTGATACAGTATCATATCCTGCCCATCATGATTCAATACCGTTAGACTCTATTCTACTATATGTTCTCCAGAATTTGGTCAATATAAATTAACAAATCTTGCAAAATTATTTTCCCTTTGTGTGTGTAGCCTTTCTTCACTCATTACACTTTGTACTTTACCTTATGGGTCCTACTGAGACTTGAATCCGCTTATAGGTCTAGGAACGATGAGAGGTGGTAAGAATAAGTACTCAAAAGTATCAGCAGTTCTTTGCAAGCCAGCTTTTTCAGGAGAGACTATTACAAAAATTTTCAGGAAAGGTTAAATCAATGTCCTCAGGAGGAGGGGCTGCTCTATTGATAAAGAAGTCTTTGGGGGAACTTAGGGTTCCAAGGTTTAGGACTCATTAGAATCATCCCATATGTTTCCATCCATATGTGTGGCAGAACAGGAAGATGAGGGAGGGTAAGGGAGAAAGAGATAGAAACATCAGTGATGAGAGGGAATCACTGCACTGCTGCCTCCTGCACATCCCCTACTGGGGATTGAGCTACAATCTGGCAAGTGCCCTGACTGGGAATTGAACTAGCAATCTCTTGGTTTCTGGGTCGAGATGCTCAACCACTGAGCCACATAGGCTGGGTGAACCTCTCAGTCTTTCTTAGTCCATTGCTAAATCATAGCTAATCTCTACTGTACTTACAAAATTATTGTAATTTCTTTCAAACCTACGGCACTGAAATGTATTCCATATTTCTGGCAATAAGAGTTAGTATCATAATCATGTTATACAGATTACCTATGTGAAGGTATCATTATCTCTGATGAATTCATAAAATAAATGGACAAAATTTAAGACAAAGACCAATTGTAAACTTTTAGGAACTGCTTCCCCACATTTACATCAATGTGTCATAATTACTCATAGTGTAAAATCTACCAGTTATGGTTATATACTTGATTTTCCTATCATTCAACTCAATTTTCTGCCTTGTTTGTTTGAAGAAGTAAAATAATCTTCAAAAAATGTTTTTAGGGAAACACATAACATATGCAACTAATTTTGACCTACTCACTTAGTAATTTTTTTTTTTCATGCTGGAGAAAAGAAAGGGAATAGTGTTTATTTAACTGTACAATATATGTGGTGGTGGAATTAAGAATCTTTTGCCAAAAAATGCAATATGTTTTGATAATGGATTTATTGTTGAAAAGAAACCATAAGGGAAAGACAAGAAATTAGTCTAAATTCTCAGGTTATTTGTAAATTATGTAAGAAGATGACAAAAGATAAATGAAAGTAGTTTTAGTAAGTGAATATATTTATAGAAAATAAAAGGAAGCAAATCTTACATCCTATTTATCTCAAGTTATACCAATGTGGCAAACTGAAAATATTTTAAAGAAAAAAATAACTGTATATAGTTGTGTGAGTATATATATATGTATATATGTATATGTGTGTATTTGCTATGACTTTTTTATAAAGATTTTCTAGCCTGCTGTTTGTAACTAATTCTTTTCAATTTAAGCTTTCTTTTATTACAAATTTGTGCATACATTAATCCTTGTTTTATTTCTTGTCAGTCTTAATTTATCATAATTGATTGATACTGACTATTTCAGGAATAAATTGTTTAACTGTGATTGAATGGGGGCATTTAACCTTATTGAAAAGAAACAACAGGGGAAAAATGAAGGAACAGGAAATGTGCTCATTTGTAAAAAAATAAAAAAGACTTCAGACACAATTTGGCTACTTGTGCTGAATAAAAAGGCTTATTGAGATTAAGTTGCCATAATTAATTAAATAGAACTTTTACATCCTTTCTACGAAAATAGAATTGGAGATGAAGATCTTCTTTGAAATTTAATATGACATGACTATGTTCAGAGACTCCATAATGAAATATACACAAATGGAATAAAAATCAGCAAGATAATTATATTTTAAAGTCATTTCAAAAATATTTACTTCTGAGACATATTACCTTTGAAAGATTTAATCAATTAAGTAGACATTACATATTGTCTATTTGATATGTATGTATAGTCAGAGAAGAGCTTAAAACCATCTACATTTTACTGATAAGAAATTTCAGGTCTGAAGAAACAAAACCATAGCATTAGCAAGTGGCTGGCCTGCCAATCTACCTAAGTCTCCTCAATGAAATCCTGTTTAGTCATTATTGTTGATTTTCTTCAACAATTATTTTCCATTGCACTACTTTTTCTTTTCTCAATTTTAAGACGATATGCTGATGCTTCTGATAACAACTCTAATAAACTATTCATTGAACGTGTAGAAAAGGTAAAATAATTTTTCCCTTACCATTTTAGATTCTTGGCTGGGGCCCTACCTTCCCCTAATAAAAGATACATTAGCAAGAGAAAAACAAACAGAAGCTTAATAATATGCATACCTCCTATATACATGGGAGATATCCCGGAAACTGGGTAACTCCCCAAATCGAGCAAGCCAATGGTTATAAACCGTTTCCAGGTCAAGACTACCTTAGATTTTGGGTGTGGGACAGAAGACAGTTATGGGAGGTTTCCAAGATAAGTACAGGAAACTAGGGTAATGTTATGCAGATATGTCAATAAACTCTACACTGGTAAGACTTTCTAGAGATTTTCCATCACCCTTTTCTTCTAGCTACAAAAAGGAATACATCTTTACAAGTGAAGATTTCCCTTAGGAATGCAAATGTCTTCCCTGGCTGGCACGGCTGAGCAACCACCCATGAGCCAGGATGTCATGGTTAGATTCCCGGTCAGGTCATATGCCTGGGTTGTGGCTCAATCCCCATTGTGGGGCATGCTGGAGGCAGCTGCTCAAGGATTCTTTCATCATTGATGCTTTTTCTTTTTCTCCCTCTCTCTTCCTCTCTGAAATCAGTAAATATATTTTTTTTAAAAAGAAAGAAATGTCAATGTCTCTTACAAAAGGGAAACTTCAACTTGGTTTACAGAGCTTCTCCAGTGTCTGCCATTTCTTAAAAATTACTGACTCAAGATAATTTTTGTGTGAAAGAGACATATTTTGGGGTGGCAAATTCTTCTCATCTTCAAAAGTAATAGCAACAGCCCTAGCCAGTTTGACTAAGTGGATAGAGTGTCGGCCTGCTAACTGAAGGGTTCTGGTTCCATTCCCGCCAAGGGCACATGCCCAGTTGTGGGCTAGATCCCCAGGATGGGGCGTGCAGGAGACAGCTGATCAATGATTCTCTCTCATTGATGTTTCTATCTCCACTCCCTTCCTCTCTGAAATCAATAAAAATTATATTGAAACAAATAATAGCAACAGCTATATACCTCCTGAAAAATATTTGCACAAACATTGAAATAAAGCTAACTTTTCACAATCTAGCTGGTAGGTAAACAAAATTTGAAAACAAAACCAAGGCAGATTGAATGTATTCATATTTTGTCTGTTTGAATGGCTAATATAAACAAAGTTGGAGGTACTTCCATTCAAAACTCTTTAAGTTACCTTTATTGTAGTAATTACATTACAGGGGAACCTCCAGAGCCAAAGGGGATGGCTCTTGTCACACTCAGGAGAAAGAATTCAGAGGAGTGCCCTAGCTGGTTTGGTCCAGTGGATACCGAGTCGGTCTGCAGACTGAAGGGTCCCAGGTTTGATTCCGGCCAAGGTCATATGCCCAGGTTGTGAGCTGGATCCCCAATGGGGGTCAGGGGGCAGGCAATCAATGATTCTCGCTCATCATTGATGTTTCTGTCTCTCTCTCTCTCTCCCTTCCTCTCTGAAATCAATAAAAATATATTTTAAAAAGCAACAAACCTGTATCCAAAAAAAAAAAAAAAAAAGAATTCAGAAGAGTGACAGAAGGCAGTGTTGAAGCAAAGCAAGCAAATTTATTCAGAATACACTTGGCATAAAGCATAAATGGGCAGCTCAGATAGTCTGAGAGCCCCACACCTGGTGAGGGTTCAAGTATTTTATACTTTTCCCCCTATAGGTTTCAAAATTCCCTTGCTGGATAGACTAGATTTCAAGGTCCCCCTTTTACATTGTTGCAGCTTTTCCAGGAATTTATGAGAACATCTGGTGACTTTACATTAGTAAGTCCCAAGACAGCTGACTTCTTTGTTCATTGGGTGAGATAAACTCCCCCCTTTTTCCCCCTTCCCCTCCTCCTGACCTAGTCGCTATCCATACTGCCTAACATACCTCTCCTTCAAGTGATTCTATCCAAATGGTTTTAAGGTTTTTGTTATTTATCTCTCAGACTTCATCTGTCCTTGGGTTTAGCTGGCACAAATGGCATTAATTGGTTCTTTGTTCTTTATTTTCCCAGGCCAGGGTGATTTGAGCTATGTATCCTCTGGTTAGGGAGGAGAGGTATAAACCATTTGCTCTCAAGTGTCCTCGGTTGGGGAGGATAAGGTCTTGTGATTCACTAGCTGTCTTCAAGTTGACCAAACTGTTTGGCCTTGTCTAATTTTCTTGACTCAGTTTTCCTATTGCACTTACCCAGGCATTTTTCCTAGCTTCTTACTATCCTGCCACAATTATTTTCAAATTTTACTTAAATATCATATATTTAAGTAAAACTAATATCATTTAAGACACATCTGTAATACTTTCAACAATAAAGATAAATTTTAAAAAAGAATACTGTCTAAATGTGGTTGTAGAAGTGTTTATAACTACTATATATGTGTGTGTGTGTGTGTGTGTGTGTGTGTGTGTGTTTGTAAGATTTTTTTAAAAAAATCTTTTAAGTTTGCATTACTTATGAACAAATAATAAATTATTAAATCATGATTAAAGTGAGAAGCTGAATATCCACAAAAGAGGAAACCTACAATAGAGGAAAAAGGGGCAAAGTGAAAATTGTTCCTATACATAATTTCATCACATCCCTATCTTCAAATGCTATATTTATACTCTCACCAAAAAATACACCCTCTTTTTTCATATTTTATATCTCTAAATTTCTTCCTATAGTTTTAAGAACATAGAGATTGTTACCTGTGACTGGGAATTGCCAAGGCGGAGTCATTTATGTCTAGAGAAGTAAAATAAATTTGTCATGACTCACATCACACCCAATACATTTGTCCACGAACTTTTGAACCTTTGAGCTGCTTGAACCTTATCTTCTTCTTGCCATGACAACCAGATTATTTGCATTTTTCACTTTGAAAGGAGCCAACCCAATTTACCAACCAGCCTCCTTCCTTTGCATATTGGGCTTAACCAATCACTACTAACTTAGACAGAACCCTTCCTTTTCATAAAGCAAACTGAATTAAGAACAGCAAAAGCAATGCCAGACTTTATAAATCCTGCCTCTTTTGTTTCCTCTGGAGAACAATTGAAGCTGCTATCTAAAAATGTGTCCTAGGTTGCAACCCTTTCCTTTGCTCAAATAAATGCATTTTCTTCTTTAACTAGTGGCCCGGTGCATGAAATTTGTGCACATTAAAAGGGAATGAATTAGAGGAAATATTTTAATATGGTTCTTTGCCCTTTCTCTATAATAGAAGTATCAGAGATGAGAGAAAATTAGTAAGATGTATATGAAAATCTCCCTCCTGTCAGAGTCTGGGGCATGCCGCGGGACCTAGAGTCAAGTCGCTGCCCACCACCCATACGCACTTCAAAAATGCAGGAGACCCAGACCCAGCCGGCCCCACCCCCATTGGGTGAGACCCAGACCTAGCCGGCCTCACCCCCGTCAAGCCCCTCTGGGTGGGGGGCACAGCCTCAGGTCCCCTGGCCCAGCGCCAGGGCTGGGAGTGCAGCCGTAGGTTCCCTTCAAGCCCTGCAGGTTGGAGGTGCGGCCTGAGATCTCCCAGACTGGGGCTGGGGCAGGGGGCACGGCCTGAGATCCCACGTCAAGCCCTGCTAGGTGGGGGACACAGCTTGAGGTCCCCCAGACCGGCACTGAGGTTGGGGGCATGGCCTGAGGTCCCCCAGCTCAGCATTGGGGCGGGGAGTGTGTAGCCTGAGGTCCCTGTCAAGCCCCATGGGGCAGGGGGCGTGGCCTGAGGTCCCCCGTCAAGCCCCACCAGGCAGGGGGCACAGCCTGAGGTCCCCTGGCCCAGTGCTGGGGTGGATGCACAGCCTGAGGTCCCTTGCCCTGGCCAGGCACCATGCAGCCTCAGGTCCCTGCTGTTCAGTTGTGATGTTACAGCATCCCAGATAATTTGCATATTCCTCTATTATATAGATAGATATAGCCAAATATTTATTTTGTTTATTTTATTTATTTATTTTTTTGTTTAACTACCCTTATATTTTTCTTTAATTACTGATTTTCCAGACAGACTGCTCATTTATTCCAGAATTTCTGAAAACAATGCTATGCTACTCTCCTATAAGCAAGGAAACTTCAACTCGGTTGCATGTTGTAGGATACCAGAGGTCCATTGAGTTTGTAATATACTTAACATGGTTGTATAAAAGTTGTGAATATAATTGTGCACAATCATGGAAGGGTTATACATCAGTATATATAATAAAAAGAATTATATAAACACCAATATTAGCATTAAATAAGGAAATAAATTAAGAGTAGAAGGTATTAGGTCTGAAAATACTGACTGTTTTGTATTCATGAGCAATCTTAGTTTGCTTTTCCAGTATCATCACTCACCACAGTCTGTAAATGTGGCACTTTGATGAAGGTTGTCTTTATGTGATTGGTTGCATTCATTTTTTAGACGTTAGAAACAGTCCAAGAAACAAAATAATATATCAAATAGTACAAGAAAAAATGAATTCATGAACTTTATGCTAGTATTTTGAATGATGAAGGCAAACTTGCTAGAAAACAAAATTATGCTAACCAATATATAGTCAGTTAATAAAAAAGAAATAATTTTCCAAATCATAGTGATATTTAGAAACATAAAATAATATTAATATAGTGCATATATTTGGTCAATGAACATTATTTTTTATTACCTTATCACCTAAAATAGAATCTCATTCACTAAGGCACTGTCTTTCTCTCCATGCTGTACACACTTCGCAAAATCTTTTGCAAACAAAAAACATTGTTAACTATTATTGAACTGGCATAATTACTGATATGCCCATTTGTAATAATTGTGAGCACATTTTTAGTAATACTTGGGATTTAAACTGCATTACATATCCTGGCTTTAAGTATAGTAAATCAAATAACACCATTTAAAAATTTTTTGTCTGAAAATAGCTTCCTAGAATTATTCTCCAAAATTAGTAATTTTAATGAAACTATAAATAATTTTGAATGTCAAGTTCTTAGTGTAATTTTAAGATCACAAATGATCATAGAGATGACATTGTAGCACAAAAATTTTCTAAATGATTAAATAAGTGGATACCAAAGAATTATATGACTCTCCTATTGTCTCATAGTTTGTATGAAGTGTCTACTCAAAACAAGGAAGACCCCAGCCAGCATGGCTCAGTGGATTGAGTGTTGCCCCATGTACCAACAGGTTGCTGCGTCATTTCAATTCCAAATTTCTGTGATGTGTGTGCACACAGGCATACACACACATGTATTTCTTCTGGTAATAGTTCCATTTTAACTGGAGAAAGCATTACTTGCACTTAACTGTCTTTTGCACTTATTTTAATCCTTGAGAATGGTTTGTTATTGTAATAGATTCCAGGAATGCCCCATTCTCTTGTTCTCTTACCTCTATGTAGTGTTCTTTCTAACTGATCTTCTTTACTGACCACATCCCTTTAAATCAAATTATAAAGGGACAATTACACATCAACTATAATGGTTAGCAATTTTAATATAGTTTTGCTACTGCCTTAATAAGGATGCTTGTGTATAGCTAAGTAACTGTAATAAGCTCTATGTTGTTTCAAATAAGAAAATAGTTTACTCCTCAACCTCAACAAGAGCCAATTAAATATAGAAAATGTAAAGTAACATAAGTCTCAGTAAAGTGCATGTCTTGGGAAAGCTCTACAAGAATATATTATACTTGATGGCTTATACATTTGGCTGCAAATGAGAATCATCTGGGAGATTTGTTAATAATACAGATTCCCAAGACACAACCCAGACTTAATGAAGCAGAATCTCCAGAGAAGGGTCATGGGAATTCTGTTTTTAATAAATGTCTCAAATGATTTGTATAATCTGATTATATTTGAAATTTAAGTTCAAGGCTAGATGTGCCACAAGACAGATAATAATAAGTGGGAGGAATCCTTCTGTTGTGCTAAGACATTTAGTTTTCACAGTAGATGAGGCATCATTGAAATATTTAAATTATGAATGAATGAGCAAACATGTACCAGAGAAAGATAACTCTGGGAGCAACGTCATAAATGATGGCTGAGACTGAAGGCATGAAAGCCAATAAATTACATGTGTGACCCAGATGTCCAGTGAGATCCCCCTATAATGGGATAGTGACTGTGGCATGAATAAAAGAAAGGGTAGCTTTAAAAGATGAGGAAGTTTTCTTAACCTGACTTGCTGATTAAACCTAAGAATAATTTATTGTATTGGTTTGCTTGGGCTACCATAACAAATATGATCCAGACTGGGTGAATTAAACACAATAATTGTTTTTCATAATCTTGTAGTCTACCTGTAGACGCCCAAAGGCCAAGTATTGGCAGGTTTGATTTCTCCCGAGGTCTCTCTCCTGGGCTTACAGATGGCTGTCTACGCTCAGTCTCCCCACATGGTCTTTCGTCTGTGCAAGCACAGCCTGGTGTCTCTTTATGTGTCCCAATGTCTTCATCTGATAAGGACAACAGTTAGGGTCTACCTGAAGGGCCTCATTTTAACATAATCACTTTTTCCCCTACAACGTTAACAGTTTTATTTATTTATTTTTCTTGTTTACATTATTACTATTTTAATGAAAGACCTTATCTTCAAATACATTCACACTCTGGGATACTGGGGAATAGGGCTTCAGCATATCTGTTTTGGGGAACATTATTTAGCTCATAACATGTATGCTGCTCAGAAGACTCCAACTATGATGATTCTGACAACTGAGTAGGTTGATATATTTCTCCAAGATAAGGAACAGTATAAAGACTAGATATTAAAAAGCAGATATGCAGGTAGATAACAGATGTCTGTATATGTGAAGGAATGTGTATGCATGTGTGGTAATGTGTATGCATATAACCTGGTTATACATAATATCATTACTTAATTTGAAAATATAAATTGAATGAAATATTGGAAGATGAATATTTATAGATCTCATAACCACACTTCAGGATATCTTAAAGTATTATCATTGATTATCTTAAAATCAATTCCTCTTTCCTTAATATATCCATATTAGTTGTGCAACCAACAACTTTAACCTGCCTTAGGGAGAAAGGCTTAATTGCTTGCTTGGATATTACTTAGTCTCTGGGGTTCCCTCCTCTGTGCTGTTCCTTATATGTAGCTTGATAAAAAATAGAGTGATTAGTTAAGTATTTCTAAACCAACACAATCTCTATTACCTCAATTGTCTTTCCTGGAGAGAAACTGGTCTCAGCTGCTTGACATATAAGACCATGTGTTGCAAAGAGCTTTTCAATATGACTCAGTGTTATAATATTTTAATCAAAATTAAATAACAAAAAAGTTTTTAGATTTCAATCTATGGCAAAAATCAATATTGAACAGAAAATATTCAGGAAAATCACTTAAGCTAAATCATATCCAGTAATTTTTTTCTTTATAGAAGTGGGAGACAGACATCAGAATTTTTTTGAGTCACCAATTAGCAAGGGAATCCTAGTAATGCAGATCTATGCACTACTGCAATACTATTTCAAGAGATATCTCTTTATAAGTGAATACTAATTAACTTATACAAGCTGCCTATTACTTTTAATATACAAGCACCCTATTACCTTTAAATTAATGTACTAAATGTTTTTGGTGAAAACAAACAGAATAACATTTTTATAAAGTGATTTTAGAAGAAAAGTTTTAGTGATGGTTATTCAATGAAACATCTCACTTGTCTTGGAATATTATATCATTTCCATTTTTTTTCCTTTTCAGAAAATACCAATAATAATATCTACATCATTAACCCCACCCTACAAAAGCTGATGCATTCCTCTCAGTTCATATAAAAATTAGATGGAAAAATTATATATGTATATATATTATACATGCATATGCCTGTATATATAATATGTATATATTTACTATCATTTATGTTTAATATTGGGTGCATGTTTACTATCATTTCCTTTGAAAATACTCTTTCTACAAGAGATAACATTTTAATTTTATTCATTAAGAATGCTTTATTTTGCCCTCACTAGTTTGGCTCATGAATAGAGCCTGTGGACTCAAGGGTCCCAGGTACAATTCAGGTCAAGGACATGTACCTCAGTTGTAGGCTCCTCCCTGACCCCAGCTCTGGTCAGGGCACATGCAGGAGGCAACCAATCAATGCGTTTCTCTCACATCGATGTTTCTCTCTGTCTTTCCCTCTCTCTTCCACTCTCTTTAAAAAAAAAAAAAAAAAATCAGTGGAAAATATCCTTGAGTGAGAATTAAAAAAAAAAAGAATGTTTTTGCCAACATCAACTTTCAGACAAGGCCAATTAAAATAAATATAATATAAGGATTTATAATGCTTTAATGAATATATTATTTGAATATTCAGATTTATTTACTTTCCATGAAGAAGATGAACAATAATCAAAGTGAGAAAAATTTCGAAGACTTCAAGGATACCCTAGAAAGTTTTGTCATGATTCATCCCATCTGCATGATGGCAATAAATCAGTACAAAATATGACCATGCATTTCTTTAATTCAGTTCACCTCCTCCTCCAAACCGTTTTTCACTTCTCACTCATGGTGATTACATTTACTTACACAAATATGATGGAAAAGACCACTGTGTCTTTCTGGCTGCAGTTACTTAGAAATGGTTCCTTGATTATAGCTCTCATTGGTTTAGAGTCACCTTCAGACATCTAGTGAGCCGGGTTCCGCCATATCATTTTGGATAGTTGCAGGATATTTTTTGTATGTTTTCCCCTTAGTTTACTGTAGTTAGTATTTTACCTCATTCTTACAAAACAGAAGAGCTGTCCCATAGAGGCTAATTTCAAAAAGCAGTCCAAAGCAAGCAAGTGGCAGGCATGCAACTGGTAACACTGAGTTGCCCTAACACCTGAACTAATGGTTGTGTACCTGTTGTCTCCAAGTTGTTGCTGCAGTCTAATTCTAACTGGACACAAACTCATGTTTTCTAGTATTTTTTTTTTCCTTCTGAGTATTTTTATGTTAACATTTAGAGGAATTAAGTATAAGCTGCTTATACTAAAAAAATAAAAATAAAACAACTATGAGGGTTAGCAGTATTGTTCTACCCAATGCTATAAGATGGGCATACATAAATTGATGTCTAGGTAGTTGCAGTAACATGCTCAAAGTTGTTTTTTTCAGAGTTAGAAAATATATTCACCTGCGTCTACTCCATAATTCTTTTTTCCAGTATTCCACACAACCTCTAAGAAGGGCAGTTTCTTTGCTGATGGGGGTTGATAGGACGCAAAATCTTATTTTCAATGGTCAGAGAATCCCATTTAATGCTATTTATGCATGTTTATTTTGAACACTATTATTTGTGATGACTCTATTAGTTCTAGGCTAGATATACACTTAGGCTGACATCAAAACCAATCCTTGCTTTTTGCTAAGATTCCATGCATGTTTCAAAGTTTCAATAAACATGAACTCTGTATAAATAAGTTTACATAGATTCAATCCAATTTAACACAATCGGATAAATTACTTTGTGTTAATTTAACATAGAGCTATATAGTTATTTGTTATGCATCTTCTGATCTGTAGTATACAGTACTTTTTGTTCTCCAAAAATGTGATGATAATGGTGTAATGACACCTGAATTTTATGAGTAAGATTTTAATACATTTTTTAATTTCATAAATCTAAAGTAATTAACACAAAATACTTAATTTGTTAAAATTTTAGTTTCTAATATATATATACTAGAGGCCAGTGCACGAAATTTGTGTATGGAGGGGGGTTGTCCCAGAGCCCAGCCTGTACCCTCTCCAATCTGGGACCCCTCAAGGGATGTCCTACTGCCCGTGGGATCGAGCCTAAACGGGCAGTTGGACATCCCTCTCACAATTCAGGACTGCTGGCTCCCAACTGCTTGCCTGCCTGCCTTCCTGATTGCTCTTAACCACTTCTGCCTGCCAGTCTGATCACCCCCTAACCACTCCGCTGCCAGCCTGTTTGCCCCCAACTTCCCTCCTCTGCCAGCCTGGTCACTCCTAACTGCCCTCTCCTGCAGGGTTGATCACCTCCAACTGCCCTCCCTTGCAGGCCTGGTCCCTCGTAACTGCCCTCCCTTGTAGGCCTTGTCCTTCTTAACTGTCCTCCCTTGCAGGCCAGGTGCCTCCCAACTGCCCTCTCCTGCTGGCCATCTTGTGGTGGCCATCTTGTGTCCACATGGGGGCAGGATCTTTGACCACATGGGGGCAGCTATATTGTGTTTTTCAGTGATGATCAATCTGCATATTACTCTTTTATTAGATAGGATAGAGGCCTGGTACAGGGGTGGGGGCCAGCTGGTTTGCCCTGAAGGGTGTCCCTGATCAGGGTGGGGTTCCCTTGGGGTGTGGGGCAGCCTGAGCGAGGGGCCAGTGGTGGTTTGCAGGCCGGCCACGCCCCCTGGCAACCCAAGGGGAGGCCCTGGTATCTGGAATTTATTTTCCTTCTACAATTGAAACTTTGTAGCCTAGAGAGGAGCCAAGCCTGGGGCTCCCTCCGAGGCCCACAGCCATTTCTGTTGGGGTTATAATTGAAACTTTGTAGTCTTAAGCGGGTGGGCCCGGCCAGGGTGTGCGGAAAGCTTTGCTTCCCCTGTTGCCGGGAGCAACCCTGGCCTGCTCTCTCAAGCTCCATTCTGCCGCCATTCCTGTTTGAATTTGTTTACCTTCTATAATTGAAACTTTGTAGCTTGAGTGGAGGCTTAGGCCTGGCCAGGGCAGGCGGAAAGCTTGGCTTCCTCTGTTACCTAGGAAACCTTGCTCTCTGTGGCTGTAGCCATCTTGGTTGGGTTAATTTGCATACTTGCTCTGATTGGATGGTGGGCGTGGCTTGTGGGTGTGGCTTGTGGGCATGTCAGAGGTATGTCCAATTTGCATATTTGTCTGTTATTAGGTAGGATACATTGTATGTAGGATACACACACACACACACATATATATGCCAATAATTCCCAAATAAATTCCTCTAAGACTGACCTTGTTTGATTTTCTGATTCACATAATGAACTAGCTAATTGATAGGTATCTCCACTCAATGTCTATAATGTATTTTCAATTTATCATCTGTTAAATAGAAATTTTGTTTATGCCATTCCCTCCTCATCAGTAAATGTGCTCTTCTCCCACTCTTCCACAAGTCACTCACTTGATCAAGCCCAGACTTGGGATTCAACTTTATCTTCCTCACACAGCTCACTTCAACATCATGAATAAATCATCTTTGCTTTATATGAAAATAAATCCAAAATGTGACCAATTATTTTCTGTTCTAGACATAGCAATATATCTTGGTTTTTTGTTAAAATCCTTACCTAAGGATATTTTTCCATTGATTTTTGGAGAGAGTGGAAGGGAGGGGAGGAACAGAGAGAGAGAGAGAAATGTCAAAGTAAGAGAGACACATCAATTGGTTGCCTCCCACCTGACCTGACCAGGATTGAGCCTGCAACCAGCCTGCAACGGAGGTACTTGCTCTTGACCTGATTCGCACCTGGGACCCTTCAGTCCGCAGGCCAACACTCTATCCCCTGAGCACAATGGCTAGAGCCACATCAATATTTTTATGCTCTGATAACGAGAACTTTTGTTTCCTCATATTTTTCATGATGAGAAGTCTAGGCTAGTCTGCTGCAATTTCAGAGTCAACATACACCACAGCCAAGACTTATGCCCAGCAACACCAGCCTAGACCAGTCAGTCCATCAACTAATTGCACGTCCAACTGAGATAAGCAAGCCATGTATGGGTACAGGTAGCCCATAGACCTGTAGGAAAATATAATTTTTTTTTTGCTTTTTGCATTGACATGTTGTGTTAATGTTATTGTTTTAGTACAAAAATGTAAAATAATTTACTATAAGTAGAGCTATTCTACAAACCTTAATAGGTACTTAAAATAGCACCTTATTACAGCACAACAGAGTAATTGATTGTTACATTGATTATACATTTTAGATATTTTAAAACTAAGGTTATTTATAACAACTTGGTATGGAAATATAATTAGCTTTGTCTTTTGTTTTCTCTCCAATTTTCAAGAACTCTTTGTGAAACTTCAATAACCTACTTTTGGCTGTGTTAAGATTACTGTTTTGAAAAAACAAACAAAAAACACCAACTGTTAGTTTCAGGAGTAATGCTCCCAAAATTGAATTAATATATACCCAATTGATGGCTTCTGTAGTAAAAGCCATTTAATGTGTTTCAAATTTAAATATCTTTCTTGGTAAGTGGATTATGCAACTCATCACTTAGGATCCAGCCATCTACTCTGCTTTCATCTTTGAACAGTAATGTCATCTATGACATATAAGCAAGCTTGCATTTGCTTAGTAAGTTAGATGAGAGTCATCTATATTCACTGTCAAGAGCAGCAGAACTCTCGGATCTGTGGAAATAAATTCACTTTCAGTATAAAACTATAAATCTCTTCAAAATGGGCTTTTACAAAAAGAATGAGCCCAGCTGGTGTGGTTCCATGGGTTGAGCATCATCCCATGCACCAAGAGGTCACCGGCTAGATTCCTGGTCAGGGCACATGCCCCAGTTGCAGACTCAATTGGCATGCTGAAGGCAGCCCATCAATATTTCTCTCTAATTGATGTTTCCATCTCTCTGTCTCTCTCTCTCTCCCCTTTCTTCTCTAAAATCAATAAAACCATATTTTTAAAATTTTTTAAAAAGAATATAAAAGTGGCCCAGCATCATGTTGCTATATTAATTATAAAAGTAGTAATAATTAGTCCAACTCCACATGGTAAATAGTCATCTGGAAACAGCCCATTAAATTTTGATATAGAGACTCTATGAGAGCAAAATTTGTAACCCCAAAATGTATCTGTTTGGCATGAGGATTATTTTAGGCTGATTACTTTTAGGACACAGAATACTCAGGAACTTTTTCTTCTTACTTCCCTTTAACTGCCTCAAAGAATTTAGATAGGGGCCTATTCCATAATGAGAGCTCTTAGCAGAGATAACTACAAAGAATAGCAGCTAGGTGTGGTTAACTGGGGAGAAGTTAGCAAGACCTACTTGTTCATAAACTATTGTGTTCCTTTATCTTTGCTACTTTTTTTAGTTTTAATAGCTTAAATGTAAAGAAAATCAGCAGAATCTAGGAAACTTGGATAACATTATCTATCACCTTTACCTTAAAGATATCCTATCTAATAAAGAGTGAATATGCTAATTGATCATCATGCCCTCATAAGGATGGTGGCACCCACAGCCAATAAGGAGGGAATATGCTAATTGACTGCCATACCCTCAAAGATGGTGGTGCCCACAGCTGCAAGATGGCGGCTCCCAGCCCCCTCTGCCCTGTTGGGGTGGCAGGCTTGTGGCAAGGCCGGGCCCGCCCCCAGGAGGGTCCAGCCGCTCCATGCACCTGCTTCCAGAGTCCCCCAGTCCCCACAGCCCCCCAGCTGCCCAGGGCCGGCCCGAGGCCCAGGCAAACCTCAGATGTCAGCTGCCCAGCCTCCTAGGGCTGGCCTGAGGCACAGGCAAGCCTCGGATGGCAGCTGCTCAGCCACCCAGGGCCGCCTGCGGCTCAGGTAACCAGGGCCGGCCAAGGCTTGTACTGCCAGCAGTGGCAGCAGCAGAAGTTTGATGCAGGCTTCATCTTCCCCTGATCGCCAGGTCGCCTCCTGCCCCTGAGGGCTCCTAGACTGTGAGAGGGTGCAGGCTGGGCTGAGGGACCTCCCTTCCAGTGTATGAATTTTCATGCACCGGGCCACTAGTTATAGAATATTCTACTCAACAACATATTCTTTTCAAGTTCACTTGGGCATTCACACAGATAGGACATATTCAAGGCCATAATAAGAAACATAAATTGTTAAGTAATGATGAGGTACTCTTTGAGT
Source organism: Eptesicus fuscus (assembly GCF_027574615.1). NCBI lineage: Eukaryota > Metazoa > Chordata > Mammalia > Chiroptera > Vespertilionidae > Eptesicus > Eptesicus fuscus. The sequence goes on from NC_072476.1 coordinate 91,126,035, forward strand.
AATTGCCAATATAAATGAATCAGACAAAATGTGTATGTGCACAGAGATTATATTTTCTATATTTAATTAAAATAATGTTGACTTTCCTAATATCACCAATGATAATATGGTGAAGAGAACATGTTTTAGACATATGTAACTCATGTTTAATAATGACAGAAATAATAAATGAATTCTGACTTCCAAAATTTTTCTTTTAAAAATTATGTTGAATGTATGCCATAAAACAGAAAACTCCCTTTATCTATCTTATTAAAAAATTTCTCAGCTTTTCAAGGTTAATTACTATTACTAGTTTGGTAAACATTTTAATATATATGCCAAATTGCCCTAAAAAAAACACACACAAAACATCCCCCCAAAACTGTATCATTATCCCTTCTTTAAATAATACATAGGGATGTCTATTTCCCCAGACTCTAGTAACCATGGAAATCATCAGCTTGGAAAATTATGTTAGGGAGAATGTTAGTCTCATGAACAGAAGAGAGTGATCAGAGTTGTAAGAAAGTCACAGGTTTGAGCTTACTGTAGCAAACTACGCTAATGATTCTTACAAGAGAGAAAAAGCTTGAAGATCCAGTAAACAAAGTAAGAACAATGAAATCCATAAATTTATTCATACTTGAGCCATTACTTCTGCTAAGGACAAATTGTATCTTTTTAATCCCTGTAAGTTTTTCATATTTTTAAGTGGTTTCAAAATGAGTAAACGATTTCTAATGGCATGAGCATATGAATAAGGAATCATCAAATGATTTGCTACTGACGTACAGGATCTAGATGATCACTGTTCATATATACGATTTAGAAAGAAACATTGGTTTACATATTGAAATTATGTTTTGTAGCTGTAGAAACTTATTTCATGCATAATACTACAGTGTATATGGTCCCGTGCAACATGTGTTTCCTCCACGCCACGTTAAATAATCTCATTTACCTCTTGTGAAATAAAGTTAACTGAGAGGCCAACTACTGTTCTGGTGACCAAACAGGACCCGTCTGCTCACCCATCCGAACCCGTCTTGAAGTCTTTGAACTATTCGGACACGGCTACTTGTGGCATTTATATAATATCATGTAAATAGTAACAGTGCACAGAAACTAGTTCTGCTTTTGAATAGTTGAGGGCGGTGGAGAAATTCTGTGCAATATGTCAGTTTTCTAGGTTTCAAATATGTTGCTTAAATTCACTAAAAATCTGTTTTCCAAAAATTCTCAGTTACACAAATTATTTTGAGAAGGAAATGTTAACATTAAAATCAAAAGCATCGCTATATCTTATTATTAAGAGAGGAAAAAAAATAGTGCAATAATGAAAAAGCTCAAAGTATTTTTCCCCCCAAAGATGTTTTGAAAAGGTGATGTCATTGTGGCTCCCATCATCTGGTACCATGTTATTGTTTCAGCATACAAGTGGTAGCCATATAATGAAGCCATCCATGGTCAATAGTGGGTGAAGGTACATCATGGGCCCTTTGTCAACAATGACATTTCTGCCCCTGATCACTCAAGGACTTGTGTGTAACCACCTGCCCAATAACATCCAGTTATATCTAGGCTTTTCGGTGCACAATTTGGGGAGAATCAATATAAATGTTTCTCAAAAATAAATCATAAAACTAATAGAATAATATATTGTGCTGTAAGAAATGTAATGCTGACTGCCTGGGTTTCATTATAGTTGCATTCCCGGTGGAAAAAAATAGAAAGATAAATTCAGTGAATCATTTGATTTATGTCCTGTTTATATAAGAGAAACAAGAAAAAACTATTTAGCCCTGATTTTTATCCTGAAGAGGTTAAGGGGAAAAAGTAACCTATTTCATTTCTGAAAACATTTTAAGAAAAAAATTAATGAAAACAGTTTGAAACCTGTTAATCCCCTAACAGAAGGTTTATTTATCCAGACCATAGCCTTACTTCAATGCAGAAATTATTTAGCATATTACACTGAATAAACAATGATTTCGTTTTTGTTTTTTTATACAATTCTTTGATATAGACATAGACTAGATTCTATAATTATATCACATTTCTTATGAACATTATAATTTCTTATCAAAGTCTTAAAAATTACAAAGTGATCAAGGGCCACTAATATAGTGCACTTTTGATCTGTGTGATTCTAGCGTTTCTATTTCACAAGCTGGCTTTGAGCACGATGACATGTATTTGTGAGCCTGACTGTCCCATGTGATAGAACAGTTTTCTAGTGAGGACTGAAGTGGTGCTGTTTATATCATAACAGAAGAGCTGGACAATAGTTCATGTAGTACACAGGAGGTTGGGAGGACACCCAGGGCTAAATTATTTGTTGGAAATCTGTTTCTGTTGTTTATAGCAGATGGGAGCAGTGTCTGCTTTGAAATTCCCCGAATCAACTTGAGCCCACAGAGCATAAAATTCTAATATATGTACAAGATTTGCTAGATTTTAAACAGCAGTGTGCTTTTATTCATTCTACTAGTCATGGGAAAAGGAACCTGCCGTCTAATGAATATAATATGTGAAATATACATTTTATTTTGCATAAATGCTAAAATATTCATAATATAAAGTTTTTTTGCATTTTTGGTGTTTTGTTTTTTCTGAAGCATATGTTCCAAAATGTGTGATGTGCTTACTTGGGTGAAGTAAGCTAGAAAGCCCACAATGCGATGCTTTTCTATCAAAATGTTTTGCTATCAAGGGCCATGCTGGCCTATAGAAAATAAAGCAAGGCTCTAACTCAAACAAAGAAAAACGAACAAAACAAAATAAAAATCAAGTGAAACTCAAAGTCCAAAACCTCAGCAGATGCTCTTTCAACTCTAATATTCCCATCCTGCTACGATTTACATTTGAATGAAATTTTCCATTTTACGGAGTGATATGAAATTTAATTAGATCCTCCCCATACAAAGGAATCATCAGCTGTATTAACATGATGATTTTATCAAATTGAAAAAGTAAAGTTTATAAAAGACTATATAATGGTGATTAACATAACTGTTTCATTTTAATACAATAATTATTTTTACTTTTAAAAATATACTATGTGAATGAGAACATTGCAGAGTAGTATTGATGAAAATATAGCATAGTGTTTTATCAAATTGCAAAAAAGTTTTAATGATGAGCAAGAAAATGAGGCATGGTATGAAAGTAAAAATCAATCGGGTCTTTAAATATGTTTGAATTGATTTTAGAGAAGGAGGGAGAGGGAGTGAGAGAGAGAAACAGGAAAAGAAAGAGAGAAGAGAAAGAGAGAGAGTCATTGTTGCTGACTTTATGCGTCCCCTGGGTATGTGCCCTGACCGGGAATCAGTGTATGTGATGAGTCTCCAACCAACTGAGGCACACTGGCTAGGGCTCAATCTGGTCTTTTTTATTTTTTTAAACATATTTTTATTGATTTCAGAGAGGAAAAGGGAGAGAGAGGGAAAAAAAAGAGAGATAGATAGATAGAGAGAGAGAGTCAGAAACATTAATAATGAGAGATAATCATTGATCGGCTGCCTTCTGCATGCCCCACACTGGGGATCAAGCTGGCAACCGGGCATGTGCCTTGACTGAGTCTCACAGCAACCTCTTAGTTCATAAGCAACCACAAAGCCATGCCAGCAGGGCTCAATCTGACCTTTAAGGTCATGAGAATAATTGTCCAGTCCTTTGTTAAAAAACAGCTACTCAGTAAAATCACATCACATGGTAGCTTTAGAAACTATTTTATTAAAATGTGGTTAATGCTTATTTAAAATACGTAAGTATGTATTAAGGTATAATTAACAGAGTACTAGTCATTCTGGAAAGACAGTAAAAGCAGAGCATAGATCGTCACACAGAAATAGACAAAAGACCCCCATGAATAATATGAACAACATAATTAGGTGACAAAAAATCCCCATAAGACCCATAATATGGCAAAGTTGTGATAAAGCACCAGCAACTATAAGATGTCTATTAGAAAATCTATAGTCTTAGCAAAATAATTGATTTGGTTTGAACTCAGTATTTTCTTTACTTTTTCTTATCTATCTTCCTGTCTCCTTTTCCCATTTTCTTCATTTCTTCTTTCTTTTTTTAAACTTATTTTTTAAATATATTTTTTATTGATTTCAGAGAGGAAGGGAGAGGGAGAGAGGGGTAGAAACATCAATGATGAAAAATCATTGATTGGATGCCTCTTGCAAGCTCCACACTAGGGATTAAGCGCACAATCAGGGCATGTGCTCTGACTGGGAATTGAACCATGACCACCTGGTTCAGAGGTCAACACTCCAGCACTGAGCCACCCTGGGCGGCTAAATTTATTTTAGAAAATTTTTCAACTTATAGAAAATTTGTGAAGATGGTACTGGGATTTACCATATACCTCTACTCAGTTTCCACTACTGAAATCTTACATTACTATGGTGCACTTGGTACAACTCATAATGAAATAATTTTGACATGTTATTAACACAAAGCCATGGTCTTTTCAGAGTTTCTTAGTTTTTAACCTAATTTCTTTTTTTGTTGTTGTTGTTCCAGAATATTTATTCACCATGTCTTTTTAGAGTCCGCATGATTGTGAGAATTTTTCAGACTTTTTTTGTTTTTGATGACCTTGACACTTGTAAGGAGTATTGGTTAGATATTATGTAGGATGTTCCTCAACTGGAATTTATGTGTATGTTTTCATGATTAGACTGGGATATATATCTTTAGAAGGAAGACTACAGAGCTAAAATACCTTTAAATCCCACCATATCGGGGATACAAGTGTTAATCTTATATCACGTTGATGTTAACTTTAGCCACCTGGTCACCTGAGTTAGTGTTTTTCAGCTTTTCCCATAGTTCCGTTCCCCTCTTTCCATGCTGAGGATTTAGAGGTTAAGTTACTCTGCACAGTCCGCATGTAAGGAGTGAGGAGTTATGCTTTACCTCTATGAAGGTAAGGTATCTGTGCAATGTAATTAGAATTATTATGCATGGAAGAGTTGTCTAGTTTATTTATTTTGTTGCTCAAATATTTCCCTCTTTTGGCATTCAGCTGGCTCTACCATGTTCTAGTCTCATCTCATATATTTCCTGCTCCAGTTGTAAAATCAGCCATTTGTCCAAATACCCTGAGTACCTTCACTGGAGAATAGTGCTAGAAGTCAAGCCCTGGGTGCTCCTTCTGCTCCTTGCTATTGGGAGGTCATGGCCTCTAGGCCCTCTGAACTGACAGAACGGAGAAATATATGCATTCTTACAAAATAAACCGAGACATATTAAACATATTAGGAGTTTATTAGAGCAAAAATTGATTCCAGTCCACCAGGGCCAAACTAGAAGTGGTTAGGTGTGCTCCACAGACAAGGGCTTTGGAGAGAGACCTTTATAGAGATAGTGCAGAAGCAAAGTAAGGAAACTATTGATTGGCTATAGCTTAAAGGCTGGTTGGCTGTTTGTGATAGTCCTTAAGAGTTTCCATTTCGTAACCTTGAGGCACTTGCAGGCTTAGATTTTGGGTTGCTTTCTAGGCCACCATGGCCTTGGAGCCACCTCAACCAAATGTCCTTGTTTATTCATTTAACGGAGCCTATACTGTCATGTATCTATACACGTGTATACATCTCTCTATATGTGATCATCTGTATCGATATTAAGCTAAATATGAGCTCATACTAATGTCTCCTACTCGAATCCATTGTCATCTAGCCTCCCTACCTTGTTAATCCGTCAACTCCCTCTGAATACTGAGAAAGTTGGATGCCACCATCCAGCAGCCATTTACTTAATTGTTCAGCTCCACTGCGTGTATAGCAGCATGAGAATTGTTAGCCCATCGTACCCCAGGGGAAACTGCTTTATTAACAAATACAGTGCTTATGCATAGTTTGCTTTACTTTTGGTCTTACAGAATTCTCTCATTGGCAAAGTTATTTAGGTCAGCATCTGCCTAGCTCCCTTACCCCCACTTCTGTGCACCTGTTCTACACATTGCAATACAGTTAGATTGCTTTGTCACATTCTCCATTTCATTCAGGGTTTCCCCAACTTCTTAATTGATTTTTTTTTAATTTGTATATACTAAGGTTTACTCTTTGTGCTTTAAAGTTTTGTGTGTTTTTATACATATTTAGTGCTTTCCAAATTTTCCTACCTTTGTCCCTGCCTTCCTTTCTTCCTTCCTTCCTTCCTTCCTTCCATTCCTCTCTTTTTCTTTTATTATAGTGATACTTTTCTCATTTATATTCTGATAGTCTGTCAGTTTATTGAGTCAGCACTATTGTTATTAATACCTTTAGATTCCCCTTTCTCATTCTTTTAGAGGAAACTACTGCTACACTAAAATACATATCATACACACACACACACACACACACACACACACACACACACACACACATAAAAGAGAAAGATGCAAATTGACCATACCTCCGCAATGCCCACCAGCCAGTCAGGAGTATGCAGATTAACCCAACAAAGATGGTGGGCTAATTTGCATATGCAGGCACCGAGCGAAGACTGAAGGCTCTGCCCGAGCAAAGACTGAAGACTAAAGGCTCCATTGCAGCCTGAAGGCTGAAGGCTTGGCTCCGCTGAAGCCCGGGTCCCGGGTGCCGGAGGAAAAATGGTGCTTGCAGCCAGGGGAAGGAAGGCCTATTGCACAAATCACAAATCTTCATTCAACGGGCCTCTAGTATATATATATATATGAAATACCACATTCTGAGTTTTAAAATAACTGATTTTAAGAGACAGAGAAATATTTAGTGACAGTATACTGTTGAGCAGTTGTTTTGCTTTGCTTTTATGTGCTACCCACATCTCCAGTCCCATTTTAGATAAGATCCTGCAGGCTGTCAACAAGGGGGGATAACATGAAATGGGAGCATACATTTTTTATAAGAGTGACCTTCCGAAAATGCCAACATGCCCTGGGATCTTATATCTACCACAAGACAACTTCACCGGGGAGAGTGAAGGTGATAGAATCCAAAGGAAAATGCCATGGATTCTGGAGTTGAGGGTGACTCCTGTTCAGCTGCCTTGTGAGGCAGCCGATCTCTGGCCTCTGAAGAACCGGAGACCTGGCAAAGGCTGATTGGAGTGAGGTTTGTGTGTTACATAAGATATAGCAGCTGAGTTAACTGATGGAGTTTGTAGAATAGCAGCTTCACAGGTTACTGTTATCAGACACAAAGGTCACTGAATGCTGCAGAGGGGAACATATAGCAGAGCAGGGCATATCTGAAGGGTTGCAATTGAAGCAGAAAAGAGGACCAGAACTCAGTGCGTGGCATGGGTGAGGCCACACAGAATTGCAATCCTCAGTGAAATGAGCATAGGATCAAATATGCCCACTGGTTGGACACCCACTCCTGCTCAGGCCGAATTAATTAGCTACCCTAGAACAGCAATCAATCTGAGGAATAGTAGGAAATATAGTAAAAGTAAAATATACTTGAATTCACTGTGTTTTATACTTTTAAATGATTGAATTTGATGGTGTCTACATGGAAGTGATTACATTAAGATTTCTATTATGTAGAATGGTGGCTTGTGATACAAATTAAGTCCAATTATATAAAATAATGTTACATGTTTGAAATCTGAATTTGAAGTTTCTGAAAGTCATACAGCTACACTCTACTCTGCCTTTGATAAGAAAATTGTTCAATGTTTGCTTTAAGTTTTGTTGTATAAATTCATTTTTAGGGTGAGCTGGCTTTTCTGTATGCTTTGTTGAATGCTGACTGGATGTTTTTTTCATTTAACCTTAGAAAAGCTTATCTTTCCAACTTGAGTGTTCTCTGTGTGTCTATGTGTTATGCGGTGATATTTCTCTGTCACACTGTGGCCAAGAGAAGGACTAAATCACATTATCTCTGACAGAGAGAATCACTTCCTTATTGAGGTTAGATCTGAAAATGGATCTCATATGGTGCAGCCAGGGATCATCCCCAAACAGAAAGAAATTGTTTTTAACCATTTTGTATCCATTCTTGTAGCCTTTACAGATATCTAGTAAACTTTATATTGGTCTGCATGAGGAATATGGTGTATTTCCACATTGTAAATAGAACTGAAACCTGTGTTTTAAGAGAAGGGGTCTCTTCAGATAAGCTGTGGTATATCTCATGTTTGTATAATGTTTAGCCACATTGTAAAAAATTAAAAAAACAATGTGACAGAAGCAGGATCTGCATATTTTAAATTTACAACACGAGACTTTAATTTGTTGAAATTAAATAAATATTTCTTTATGATTGAAAGATTGAATTTATAAATGAAAAACCATAGCAGAAAAAAATTATACAAAGTTTATCAATGTAAGAAATTTATGGATTGATATAGGTTAAGCCCATTAAAATGCTAATGAGAAATCTTAAAGTCCAGAAAATAATTCAAAGGGCTTTTGTCAGCCTACAATATTTTTTCCAAAATAATAACTATGTTAAATCTAGAATGGAGTGAAACTTTCACTATCATTTCAAGATTTTTATAAAATAGCAATAGTAAACAACATGTTAACAGTATATGATCCTAACTCAAACTTTAAAAGAATTAGTTTGACTAGCTTTATTGCTACAAATTTGGACCTCCTCATCCTCATCTAGTTCTTTGGAATTAATGGAAACATATCTTCTATATCTATTATAATGTAACAGAGCCTTTTATTCATGCCACCAGATGGTTGCTTCTTCCATCACTAAAGTAACTCCTTTTTATGATCTCTTAAAATGGATAAATTTTTTTTAAAAAATGGCTTTGGAAAAAACAACACTGATCTTGGACAATGTGTTATAAATATATGATATATCTTTCCTCCATAATGTATGAAAACTAGGCTTGAACTTACAATAAATCCTCAGTGATGATAGGAAATAAAGTAAAATATAAGACCAAAAACATTTTAAGTGACTATAGAAATTTATTAGAATCTTAACACTCCTTTTTAAGATATCTGACTTTGAAATCTTGCTCTGCTTTTAGAAAAGTAGAGGCTTGATGATCCCTCATGTTACCACAATTAGAAGAAATCTGAGTAAACATATGTTGTCTTCCCCCACAGATTTATTGAGATATAATTTGCATGTAACATTGTGTAAATTTAAAGTGTATAATGTGAAGATATGATACACATATATACTGCAAAATAATTACCACAATAAGATTAGTTAATGTATTCATCACCTCACATAATTATAATTTGTGTGTGTGTGTGTGAGACTAGGACAAATATATTCCTTGGAGTCTGGGCCAAAATAACCTTAGGTCTTCTGCGTAAGAAACAGACATTTTTGTCATCCTTTTCCAAAAGGTTTCCATGCCACTACAGCTGTCAGTATGATCATTTATGCCTTCAATGGGAAACTGACACATACCTAATAAAGTTGAATATGCCCATATGGTACCAACAACATAGTTCTACTATTGTTTGGTATCAGAAATATTTCAAAAGCTGGAATAATGAATCCTAAAAAATTTCAAAATCTAATCAGATGTTCAGTTTAATTGGGTTTGCACAAAGCTCAGTCCAACTTTTTAGGTTCCTTCTCAAATAAGTCTCAAAATATTTTGCTATCAATGGTCAATTTCTTATACCATGGGAAAATAGCTGATATTTTCTTTAAGGCAAGATTAAAAATCAGAAGTTAATATGCAAAATTAAACTAATAAATATTACTGAAATATAGACTATATTGTCTTGATATACTAAAACCCCCTGAAAATTTAGTTCCATTTTTTTGAATTAATCATGGCTTAGCTGTCCAAAATCAAAACTGTATCAATAAAAAAAAAACTATCTGCAAAAAAAATCCCAAATAGTGGCATCTATTTTTAATATTGATGACTACTAGACTATCTTGAGAACTTGCCTGCTTGATCTAATAATGCATTGGAAACCAAATTCTGTGTCAAACCATTTAATAATTTATGATCTTGGTCTTTGGATATGGCAAATGATGGCCCAGTTGACATTCCCTTTGGGTGTTTTTTAAGGGAAGTATTTCTGGGTAGAAGAGATCATTGCTCTCCCTGTAATGCTCTCTTAATTTCCTCAGGCAAACATAGTTTAGTTTGCTAATCTGGTCATTGGAAAAAGTATGGTGAAGTCGTCCAAAGAAGTGTCTATGTTTTGCAATTAAAGTTTTGCCCAATCCCTTAATATTGGCTCATGACTTGTTGACCCAGCACTTTTTTAAATTCATCATTTTGATTGTGCACAAAGCTGGTTTTTCTCAAACTTTCTTTTCTAATTTTGGAGAAGACCTTAATTTGACAGCGTTAAATTACCTGTTAAAATGCAGGTTTGAATTAACTTTCCTAGACTGGCAAATGTGTGCCTGTTTAACTATATTTTAGAAGTAAGTCATGTTTTAAATATATATTTATGATAACCTAAAAATTGTGCATCCTTCAGAGTCTTTTATTGAAGAGGGTGACCATGGAGTATTTAAAAGAAAATTGAGAATCACAGATTTCAACCATTCATCCACAGTGAGAATTTAAACCTTATTAAGTTGCCTGTGTATTCAAATCTCTAGATCTATAAATGCTTGACAAAATAGATGATTTGAGAAACTCACTATTAGCCTATAGCTTGACTATTCATAATTACAGTAGTCCCATAAAAATGTATTCACATAATCCTGCCTTAAAATTTACTTTTACTGCAAAGTGTAAAAATATAAAACCTTTGACTTTAGGGGCAGAAACCTTCAGGGAACAGGAATACAACGTTTCAAAAACTTAAACTAAGGAGGTAATTTCTTACCCCGATTGTGTGGCTGTCACATTTTTTTCTCAGAGATAGACCATGTAACTTTTTACAAAATGAATATTTCTGGATTCTTACTGTCCTCCATCATCATTTGATCCTCTGTTTTAAATTCTTGGAATAGTTTAAAGGGTGAAAACACCCACAGTCCAATCCTTACTGCTTTACATTTACTGCAATTCTGCCACTGTGAAAACCTTTGTCAAAGTTTCATATTTCACCTCCTCAGTTTCCAGTGGGTTGATGTAGAACAGTTTGTGTGCCACATGCCAAATACCAAGGCTTCGCTAGGCATATGTGCTAACTCGAGACATATGGGTTTCATCCCTATCATGGACTCACAGTATCTACTTCAATCCACACACTTTTTGCCCAAGCATTAAAAATCGCTTCAAATCAATTATTCAATAAATATATACACATTGATTTCCACAGCTCAACAACAGTCAATTCTCTTTTTTTTCTTTCTCCTTTCTTTAATTCTTTCTTTCTTTTTATTTATTTTCTTTATTGATTAAGGTATTACAAATGTGTTCTTACCTCCCCTTTGTCCCCCCATGCCCCCACTCATGCCCTCACCCCCTATTGTCTGTGTCCATTGGTTAGGCTTATATGCATGCATACAAGTCCTTTGGTTGATCTCTCCTCCTTACCCCCACCCTCCCCTACCTTCCCTCTGAGGTTTGATGGTCTGATCAATGTTTCTCTGTCTCTGGATCTGTTTTTGTTCATCAGTTTATGTTGTTCAGTATATTCCATAAATAAGTGAGATCATGTGATATTTATCTTTCTCTGACTGGCTTATTTCACTTAGCATAATGCTCTCCAGTTCCATCCATCCTGTTGCAATTGGTAAGAACTCCTTCTTTTTTAGGGCAGTGTAGTAATCCATTGTGTAGATGTACCACAGTTTTTTAATCTACTCATCTGCTGATGGGCACGTAGGCTGTTTCCAAATCTTAGCTATGGTGAATTGTGTTGCTATGAACATAGGGGTGCATATATCATTTCTAATTGGTAATTCTAGTTTCTTGGGATATATTCCTAGAAGTGGGATCACTGGGTCAAATAGGAGTTCCATTTTTAGTTTTTTGAGGAAACTCCATACTGTTCTCCACAGTGGCTGCACAAGTCTGCATTTCCACCAGCAGTACAGGAGGGTTCCTTTTTCTCCGCATCCTCGCCAGCACTTGTCTTTTGTTGATTTGTTGATGATCTGCTGACAGCTCTTTTGACACCTGGAAACAGTTCTTTCCTCATTGGGTGAATGGCTTAAGAAATACAGTCTATTTCTTAAACCATGTGGACACACTTCACACTGTTGGGACCAATTTCTTTAAGATTCTGCTAGGTATCTCTTCCTAGGGAAACTTAGGAGTGTTAGTAGTACAACCACAGGTCCTAGCTTATTCATCACCTCCTTCAGCTACAATTCACCCTTAGATTCCCTGAATCCTCAGTTTCCACTTGTGATTGACAGGTGTATTACCTAAGAATGTGCCCTGATCCCTAATTTGTGTTGCTACCTTTAAATCAAACTGAAATATATGGAGATGAGAAAGAACATGTAATATAAGAAAAATTGGCCCACAAATATCTACACATAAATTAACTGGAATTGAAAGTTTTATTTAGTCATTAAAGAAAAATGGGGAATATGGAGAAATAATGTTTAAAGCAAGGAAGGAAGGGTAGGGAGAAAGAAGGAAGAGAAATGGAAAAAGGGCCATCATATATCCCAGGCCTTCAGAGCATTAATGTAGTGAAATTTAAAATGCTTAGGGTTGTTGATTTTTTTCCTACCACCAAGAACTGCCTAAAAAATATACATATTGTATAGGAATTATGTCACCTACTCATCATCAAAAGGTTTAGCATTTTTTATATATCAATTTATAAAATACATTAAACATGGAAATGGAACTACAAAGTGACACAAACCTTTTGTTCTGGGCATTACATATGCAGGAAAAGTGATTTACTTTTCTTAACAGAAGCCTGCTCATTACATAAGGCCAAACTGAAGTGTTGGCGTATTTTTTCACCCTCAGCACTATATTATAGCGTTCCACAGACAGTAAAGTATCTCCTACTGTGACAAGTATTGATCTCATTTTTCCTTAGAGACTCCTAACAAGCCAAACTGCAGCTTCCTAAAATATTCAGCTGGAACAGTGGTTTGTCAGAACTATAAGTTAACAAGAAATTTACGTTTACTCTCCCACCACAAAATAAAACACCATCAGTATTCTCCTTGTATTTACTGATTATGCAATTGCTTTATTAGATAAATGACTGAATGATCCAAGAATTGAAGCCAAGACTCTTTTTTTATTTTACTTAAATATATATGTACTTTTGTTCAGAAAGAAGAATAATCAATATTTTAATACATGATAAAATAAAAATGAGGGATATGAGTAAAATACAAATTCACATAGTTTTAAATCTTTATCACTAAATGATATTTTATTGCATGGTTTTAAAATGATTCTTATACCAAAATGCATATAAAATTAGTCTGCCTAAATAATAAGAAGGCAAGAGGTTTTATTTAAATGTCTTCTTATTTGTTACTCATGCCATGCTTTTATGAAAATTATAAATAAAAGCAGTGATTGAAAGGAGAAAAGTTATAGTGTATTATTAATGAGATTTAGGATTTTACATAATAGAAGCTTATAGACCATAATGGTAATCATTTTTAAATGCAATTATTAATGACATTTGGTCTAAGAAATTGCTATAAAATAAGAATGCAAATGTCTAGAACACTAAATATTACTGAATTACATAATGAGTAAATAAATATATGATTTGCTTAAAGAAAATTGCACACTTTTAAAAGAAAATCCATTCTTGAATGACATATTTCAATTTCCCTCAAACTTTATAACAATATGGTACATTTTCACTTTTAAATTTGGGAACATACCAATATTAACTCAAATCTTTTGAGATCATATTACATATGTAAGTAAATCTGTTCAATTGGTACTTAGGAATAAGTTATGCAGTACAGGAATCAAATATATAAATGAAACAATGTCAAAGGGATTATCTAGTCCTTTCACTCACACATTAGGCAGCAGTGTTCTAAATCATATAGAAAAAATAATCTCCTTAAAAACCTGCAAGAAAATTAAGGGAATAAAAAATGACTCCATGATCATAAGTAACTATATCCAACATCTTATATACAGTATACACTAGAGGACCAATGCACGGATTCGTGCACCAGTGGGGTCCCTCAGCCTGGCCTGAGGGGACTGAGCCAAAACTGGCTCTCCAACATCCCCTGAGAGGTCTGGGATTACAAGAGGGTGGTTCTTGGGTGAAGCACCCTGGAATCAGGTTCCCTCCTCTCTGATTCCAAGTGCATCACCCGAGAACTGCCACTGCCAAGAGACTGCATCTTGGAAGCTCCTGCGTTGAGTGCCTGGCCCCTGGTGGTTAGTGCACATCATAGTTACTGGCTGGCCAGCTGGTCGGCTGGTCGCTTAGGCTTTTATATATGTAATGTTCCATTCAAAGCTTTTATTTATTTTAAATTTATTTTCTTCTCACCCTTATATGAAAATGTCATTTTCTGCCTTTTACTCACAGAATATAGGCTCTAAATTATCAGTTTTTCTTTTATTGGAAACCATAAATTGCACAATACATTTCATCCTCTGAAGAAAAGTTGCCTATTGCATGTTATATTACTAAAGAGACAGTAATGCAACACAAATTTGTTTTAATCCAAAGAGTAAAGTCTTAGGACTCGTAAGAATATATTCATTTAGTTGAGCACTGAAATTGACCCAGATATTTATGTTTTAGAATAAACAAGTTTCCTTTTTTATATATGAGGGCTTGTATTTCCAACTTTGACCTTGAAAAAAAATAGAATAAAATTGTATCATGTCAAATAAAGAAGGAAAAAGAAGAAAGTCAAATTTACCTTCTCTGGAGAGTTTGGAAGAAGAGACCCAACCTTCCTTATTAGTCAGCTAAACAGGTATTTGGTACAAGAAATAGAGTATTCACCCATATGACTGGGATTCATTTACAGTGTCTCTCATAAATTTTGTGTTTGTTTTAGCAAATAATATTGGAATTCCAAGCAGCCTAAATACCATAGAAGGAAGACAAAGATTTATACAATCTCTTCATGGATAAAGCTGTAGTCCATTTTTTAGAGTAGATCAGAAGACTTACACAGTTTAGTACCATGAGTTGCATGAAATTGTCACTAACACAAATTTAACACAATACCTCATCTACACAGTCCCATATAATGCTTTCAACATGTTATTTATTACTATGGGATTGTTGGAAACACTATTTTCCACTGCTGTATGGCTGATTTTCCTAGTAATTTTTCATGGGTGTTCATATTTTTTATTTCATAGGATTTCTCAATACATTTTTTTGGCTTTTGGTGCATTTTCATTTTAATACAAATTTTTTATAAGATTAGCAGAATTTCAACATTTCCACATTAGAAAAGCAAGAGTATTATTATTTACTTAAGAAGCTAATCCTTTATAACAATATTAAGTACTTATAACTTTTAACCCCCATTTTATAATGTTTATGATGAGGGTTATTTGATTTATGCAAACTTTGCTCCATAATTCTTCTGAGATATATATGTGAAATGTTATAACATTTTATATAAAAATGTTTTTCTCCAGTCACACACTAGAATATTCCTAGTACCATTGGGAAATAAAGGTAACTGTTAAAATATTACATTAAAAGTTCATCTGTGTCTTTAAAGTCATCTGTAAAGTAATTAACTTCGCATATTTCATTATATTTTTGTGATTGTATATTACTTAGCCCATAATTATTTTGTCTTTTTAAATTTGCTCCAATTTACCGTACAAAGATAAATTGAATGCATTATTTTAATTAAATAAATAAGATATGTTTCCAAATATTTTATTTATTCATTTATTTATTTATTTAAAATCCTCACCTGAGGATGTTGTTCCATTGATTTTTAGAGAGAGCAGAAGAGAGAGGGAAAGACAGAGAGAAATTCTGATGTGAGAGAAACACATTCATTGGTTGCCTCTTGCACACACCCTGACCAGGGCCAGGCTGGGGAGTATCCTGAACTGCCTGGAACCCTGTTAAGTGCCCTTGACCAGAACTGAACCTGGGACCCTTCGGTTTGCAGGCCAAACACTATCTACTGAGCAACACTGGCTAGGACTCCCAATATTTTATTATCAGTGGTTCAATTCAAACTAATCATTTGGTCTAAAAGTAGTTACTAACTATAGTGTTTTTTTTTTTTTAAATACATTAGTCTATCAAAGTCACTTTGTAAAAAAACAAGAATAGCCACAGCACAAATATTAAATGTTCTATACTTGAAAGTTTTTCAAAGCAGAGCTTTGCTGACCTAACTTAATCTTATTTTATAATCTAAAAAATATAAAAGAGCAAGTAATTGATTTAAAAATGCTAGTTTAATAAATTCCTAACCATATGGCAATCATCATACAATTTCTTTACTTTTATTGTAAAAATAAAAGTTATCCTTAATCATTGTTTCAGGTTATATTTAGTTTTTGATATTTATTTCAGGTTATAACTAGTTTTTTTTTTTTTCATTAAATTAAATTTCAGAAATACAAATTCTGATATAAATTGGAAAGTCTAAAGATAGCATTATGTATGTATTTTCTCTCCTTTGGCTTAACATAGCTAAATCAGGCTCCCTCTACTTACACTTTTTCTAAATTAGTTTCAAATAGTTCTGCCTGTCTACCCTCCTTCAGGCTACTTTCCTGACAATGGCTCCTTTCCTGCAGATGTTTGCAAAGAAATCTTAAGAAACTCTCTGAAAACAGAATTGACAATCCCTATTTTTTATTTTTTTTTACAATCCCTATTTTCAGTAACCTGCAAATATTGGTCTATCTTCAGATATTTTTTGAAGAACAACCTTTGACCTGTTTTATATGAAAGTTTATATAAAACATAAGAAAACTTATTGAAACTACTCTATTTACTTAATAGAGTAATTATTAGCATTGTCAGGCTCTGTAGACAAAAATTCCTGTACCAAGTATTATAATAGGACTAAATTATTTACATACTTTAAATGGAAACTTAAGCTTTTACTTTTATCTATATTTTTTATCTAAATGATGGATAAAACAATATAGACACATTCATTCTTATTACAGCTGTAGTAATTGAGAAGGTTTATGAGATCCAAGTATTCAGCAAATGCACTATGATGGGATCTCCTTATAGTGATCAAGGCATGGTTTGGCTAATAATAATAATTGTACTGCCTGTTTTATAGATTATTATATCTAGACAGTAGACTAAATATTTAACTCGCAGTATCTTATTTATTTCTTATCGCAGTCCTATGGGGAGTGAGATAAATGTCCTTCTCTAGAACAAAAAAGAGTAATGGTATTTTGATAATGATGTTTGCAAAGTTCTTGGCAGTTTTGTTTAATACTATATTATAAATATATTTTGTAAATGCATGTAAAATATTCTGAGTAATTACTTTTAGTTATACACCTGTGTGTGTGTTTTGTGAAATATCTAAGATTCCTAATTTTGAAGTATAAGATTAAATGGAATTTAAAATAAGGTATAGTCCCAGATAGCTAACTGCTGGGGGTCCTCACATGGGGCACCACCTTGCCAGGGCTTACCAGCAGCCCCTAAACAACGGATGAACAGATTACTCCAACACAGTTTCACTGTGAAAGAGAGGGCTAAGGGATGGCCTGGATATAGCAACCTGGTAGCCTCAATTGTCTGCCTCATTAGGCTTTTATTGTAATTTTTATCTTTAGATACAATCAGTAGGGTGAGTAATCTTGGGAGGACACATGTGTCTACATTGTCCACTAGGCAAGAGCATCCAGGGATTAAGCATAAGGATTCCAGTAAACACCTGGGGATCTGCATGGGCACAGACTTATTTGGAAAGGACAAGAAATAATTAGGGGGCACAACTATCGACACTCCCCTGTCTTCCCTAAGTCAGAATTCTGAAAACCAGGGCAGGTGGCCTTCCACACACTTCCCTTTTCTCAGAATGTCCTCCTTACAATTTTCCAACCAAGTCTCTTGTGCTCCCCAACAGCTAACTATTCAGCTAGGTGGCATTTAAATATCATCTTGATATACCCAGTTGTTGTTTTCTTTTTTTTTTCTATCTCCAACTGGAGATAAGGTAAACATTGAAAAACAAACCAGAGAGAGGAGAGAAAGAATAATAGTGTTTACTTTATTGGGTTACACTGAGAATTAAGTTTGATAATATATGAAAGTGTTTAGAACAGCCTGGAATGAGATAAGTAGTATTTGCTATTACATAAGTGATGTTAGGTAAAATACAAATGTCCACCCAAATACTATATTTTCTTTATAAAATTATTTGATTTCAAATCAAAAACAATTTACAAAAGATATTTAGAATTCCAGGTAGTACTAATACTCTTAATTTATCATTGTTCTACTAACATATACTTACCATCTATTTAAGGGATAAATTTTATCCTACTGTAAAACATAAAATATAAAATTAACTCTAGGTCATCCAATATGCTTATTTATTTTATTAGAAGTTTTAATTTTTTATATTCATGAAACTATATTAAATATTATATTGTTGAAATGTATTAGGCTTTATTTTTAACTTTCAATAAAATTACATCTCTAGGCACATAAATAAGAATACATATATACTAATATATATATATATATTAAAGATTCATATTCAAATTTCAACATTGCATTGATGTAAGATTAAGCATTTGTGCAGTCTTCTTAATACTATTTTCTAACGAGCATTATTTATAAAACAAAACAACATAAAACTCTTCTTCAATATGAGTGCCTACTGAGTTTGCCACCTTTTACTTTTCCTTATCTCCAAGTTCTGCTATTATATATGTGGTTCACTCCTCATCCTTTTATATGTCTTCATTCATATTCATTAACTTGTTAATTTTCATCTAAGACATTAGATTCCACTTTTATTTTTTGGTTAATCTTTACCCAAGAATATTATTCCATTGTTGTTTTTTTTAGAGAGAGTGAAAGGGAGGGGGAGAGACAGAGACAGAGAGAAACATCGATCTGAGAGAGACACATTGATTGGTTGCCTCCTGCACACTCCTGACCAGGGCCGGGGATCGAGCCTGCAATGGAGGTACATGTCCTTGACTGGAATTGAACCCAGGACCTTTCAGTCCACAGGTTGATGCTCTATCCACTGAGCCAAATCGGCTAAGGCTAGATTCCACTTTTGACTAATGTTTTCTCAACCACCTTGTAGTTGAAATTTTCCTCTATAAAAATTCTCAAAGCTCAGTTCCAATAACTTTTCATTTTCTTTCCTCATTACCTGATACTGAAAGACAGGGTTCAATTTAGTTTCAATATGCTATTGAGGTCTACTATAAATGTCACTTTTCTACTTATATTAATAAACATCCCAAGTCTGGTTTTTGCCCTATGATTATAAGTCCAGGTTGATATATAAATTCACATTCACAATTTAAAATCAGATTCCTTAGTTGTTCCCTTTGGTTTGTCAGAAGAATAGTTCCTTCTCTCTACTGATTCCCACTCATACTCTAGTTTGTACATGACTGAGATGACATTTTCACATATTCTGGTCTCTTCACAGTCCTCCACCACCCTCCTACTAAAACTTTCCTGACAAACTGGTAAGAGTTACATAGAAATGCATGTGTTATCACTGCCAATGCAGCCATCCTCAAAACTGTCAAGATCACCAAAGAAAAGTAAAGTCTGAGGAACTGTCATAGCAAAAGGAATCTAAGGAGACCTGGCAGTGAACTGTAATGTGATGGTCTGGATGATATTATAGAACAGAAAGGATGTTAGCTTAAACTAAGGAAATCTGAAAAAAAAAATAATGGACTTAATTATGTATATGTATGAGTTCGTTTAAACATCATTAAAACACCACTTTCTTTCAGTATGCAGATAAAACTACATTTGCAATCATTTGATTCCTCAACAGTAATCCAGAACCAAGTTCCACTGTTCTGGTAGTGTTCGCTGAGGATATTTACCAAAATGCTAATAGCTGCTATCCTTATGCCCTTATCCATAATTATACTTAATTTGTTGTCCTTTGTGTGTTCAAACTTCTATGGTGACCTCATTTTACTTTTATCAGAAAATAACTCACAATAAATGTGGTTTTTGAAATGCTAAAATAAAATTGAATGTTTTCGCCTACTTACCTTCTGTGACACTATTTCCTTTGTGTCATGTCAGTGTCTCTAGATATCCTTGTATTTTTATTTACTCCACCTATTTCCACATTTTATTTGACAGCCACAAAGGCTGCTTTGTTGCAATTAAAGCAATTTTTAACTAAAATACAGTACCTGATTTGTTGTTCTTACATAACTGAATAAAAAGCCTGTGGAATAAAACTGGTTACATCTTCTGTCTTTCTAGTAAAACAAATAACTAACCCCCAGCTTTTAAAAACCATTACAGTTATGGTTTCAAACCTAAACGCCATATTTCATAATTGACAAGACAGGCTACTTCTGGTGGCTTTGTAGAAAACACACCGCGGTACCTGGCTTGAAGGACTAGGAGTAAGGCACATATAGACATTACGGTGAGACTGCAAGAGAAACTCAGTGTGGACCTGAGAGTGCCTGGTCTGATGCCCTCCCTGGCACCAACTGGTGCCAACCAACAGCCTGTGACAAACAGCTGGTGCCTAAAGAGCAACAACATCTTTAGCCTGGTGGCTCCATTGTGATTTCAATACTGAAAGTATATTAATGGAAGATTCACTTTCAAAAAGATAAGTTTTTCAAAATGTTCCATCATGAGCCTGGACTGGCCAAAGCTACCGTTCTCAGTGGGTGTGCTGAACAGCCTTTCTGAGGGGACAGTACTTGGGGGACAACCCAAAAACCTGATGGCCAAGGCTGCGCGTCCTGGCCAGGCAGACTTCTTTAGGTTCCAATAGGTACCAGTAAGTGGGTCACAGCTGTGTTCAAGCACCTCCTCCTCCAGTTAAGAAAGCACCATGGCTTCAGGAAGCATCTTTTCTCTTGGGCCTTTCCTTTTTATCTTTGCCATGATGGATTTTATTATTATTACTAGAGGCCCGGTGCACGAAATTCATGCACGGGGGGGAGGAGGGAGTCCCTCAGCCCAGCCTGCACCCTCTTCATTCCGAGACCCCTCAGGGGATGTCCGACTGCCGGTTTAGGCCTGATCCCATAAACCAGCAGTTGGACATCCCTCTCATAATCTGGGACCACTGGCTCCTAACTGCTCACTTATCTGCCTGCCTGGTCGCCCCCAACTGTCCTCCCCTGCCGGTCTGGTCGCCCCTAACTGACCTCCCCAGCTGGCCTGGTTGCCCCCTAACCACTTCTGCCTTGGCCCCTGCCACCGTGGCTTTTTCCAGAAGGATGTCCAGAGGATGTCTGGTCTAATTAGCATAGTACCCTTTTATTAGTATAGATAAGTATTTGTCATATTATTCTCTACTTTTCTATATGTATTTAAAATACTCCAGAATATTTTAAGCGAATAAAAAATGGTCAAGTTGCAGAAAAATAAAAGTTTTGAAATACAACCTGGTAGGCTTGAAAGCAACAACATTTGCATAAAAGGGCATAAGTTGCAGTCGGCAACAAAACTTGCTGTTAGGATTGCTTGGTTAATATTCTTTTGTTGGAAAGGCATGGTTTGGGCAAAGGAGAAAAGGAAACCAGCCCTATAAAAGGGAATGTCTGATTGGGCTGTTGCCACAGCAGAGAGGGGCAGGTGCGGCAAAGGTTCAGGCTGTCCCACAGGCAAGGATGTCTGTGTGTATGGGACACCAGAGGACACCTGTCACACCTGAAACAGAATTTGCTAACACTCACAATTGCAGAGCTCAGGAAGAATCACTGTTTTTAAAACTATTATTTCCCTGACATATAAAATATACATACATATAAATATACATGCCCTCTTCTGAGCTTCCCCTGCCCTCCACTTAATATTTGGCTATGGCCTTCTTTTCATGTCAACGAATTGGATATACAGACATAATTTTTAATGGCTACAGTGTTATCCCTGACTGTTTGACATTACTATGGTTTACTTCACTAACCCTTTACTGTGGGGCAGGTTGCTTCTGGTTTCCCCTGGCATCAACAACTAAAGTAAACATAATTGCTTATTTGACTGTTTACTTAGGACACATTCACAGACATGGAACTCCAGGCCCAAAGTAATTCACTTGAATTTTGATCCACATTTGTAAAATGACTTTCTAGAAAGTGCTTCTGTTTGTTTAGTCCATTGGTTTTAAATCAGATTACACTCCCACAAATGGGTTAAGAGAAAACTGTTCAACGCACCTTGGGCAAATCGCAAACTCTTGCTGAACTTGAGCGACCCCAGGGTGCAGGACCTGGAGGATCCGGGCTGGAGGGTGAAGTCCAGGGAAGCACGGGTGACGCAGTTGAGGGCCTTGTGTGGGTGCGGGCCTGTTAGTGTGTGTCGCTCAGGTCCACGCTCATGCACACACCCACACGCCCACACTCTCGCTCTGCACCCTTGGCCACCAGGAACCTCGCAGAGTTCAGCCCGCTTGCCAGCCCCCACCCACTTGGTCAAGCCTTCGGTAGGACCCTGGCTCTGTATATAAATAGATACCCACGCAGATGCCTAGCAGCTAGCAAGTCCTTTTAACCTCTCTGTTAAGATGCATCCTGGTTTCAAAAATGTTAAAATTTGAAGAAAGGAGTATGCATACAAATGGAGGAAATACAGAACTTCGAGTACAATTGAGGACTACTGCAGAAGTGTTTGTAACAGGCAATTTTGGAAAAACAGAACAAAACTCAAATACATCCTCTGTCTCATCCTGCCCCTGTCATTTGAGCAGGTAGATCGCTCCACAGTGACCAGGTCCAGTGTATCTGGGACCCCAAAATCAGTCCTAGTTCCCTGGAAAGGAAGCCAACCCAACTTTTTGAAGTTTGTGGGGGAAGGGTGCAGAGGCTTTCGGCCTAGGGCTGGAGCAGACACCCAGCTCCCTGTCATCAATCACAGGGGGTCCGCTCATGCACCAGGCCAAAAGCCTCTGCCAGAGGCTTTCGGCCTGGGGCTGGAGCAGACTCCCAGCTCCCTGTCATTAATCGCAGGGGGTCCGCTCATGCACCAGGCCAAAACGGACACCCAGCTCCCTGCGATCCGTTGCAGGAGTCCGCTCAGGGCACCTATGTATGCAAATTAACCGCCATTGTGGTTGGGTTTATTTGCATACTCGCTCTTATTGGTTGGTGGGCGTGGCGTGACTGGTGGGTGTGGCTTGGGTGTAGCAAAGGTGCGGTCAATTTGCATATTACCCTTTTATTAGGTAGGATTATGATTATTTTTGCTTCATCTCTCTACTCATTCATAATGCCTCTCTTCTACTTTTCTGTCTCTACAATTATTTTCTTAAAATATGTCATAATTTAAATAACATATATTCTTATACACAAAAATTATATATCCAACTCAAATCACTTTTTTCCCTTTCAAAAATCACATATATAGTAACTATATGCATGACTCACAACATATATCCATGTGTTCAAAACAGAACTGTCTACTTAATCTCCAAAATCATATTCTTATCAATCATATTTGCCTAATCAGAGTAGATTATATCAGAAGCATACACTCTTACTGGAAATATTCAGGTAATTCTCAATTTATCCCTTTCCCTCACCAACACACACCTTGAGCCCATCAGTAAATCATGACATTTTATCCCGACATTTCCCCATCTGTCTTGATCTGACCATAGTTATTTTTCATTTTGTTTATTCTAACTATTTCTTAAGAGTTTTATGGGATTAAAGTGTTTCCTCCCGAATATTTTTTAAAATAAATGTTTTAATTTGAAATAGTTTTAGATTTATAGAAAAGTTGTGAAGATAGTAGAGACAGTCCCCTTATACTTTTCACCTGTTTTTCCCTTTTTAGATTAGTGTGGTACATTTTTCCAAATTAATGAATCGATATTGAGACATTTTTATTAACTACTGTCTGTACATTCTGTACATTATTTAAATTTTCTTTATTTTTATCTAATATCCTTTTTCAGTTTGAGGATCCCATACAAGATAGATTATATTTAGTAGCCATGTCTCCTTAGGTTCCTCTTGTTCATGATAGATTGTTGATCTTATTTTTTTTATAATATTGATAGTTGTAAGGTGTACTGGTCAGGTGTTTTGTAGAAATATAAATTCAGTACCAATGTAGAAACCTCTTGATTTATAGAAAATTAATTATTTCTCTATTAAAAATTATTCTGTGTCCAATAAAGATACATGTTTGAGGCTGTGGTCTTCAGTATCTAAATTCTGGAGGCTTACATATATATGTAGCTGTGAAACCTAAGCATATTGAACCTTGAAATATAGAGGAATCAATTAGTTATGCTAAAGACAAAATAAACATCATGAAAAATTGTATACAAGGCATCAACCAGAAATTTATACAAACTCAAATTTATAACCACTCACAATCCTAGCTTAGCATTATTTTCCCAAATTCCAGATAACCCAGGGCATTTGGAATACTAGAATCCCGGCTATCATCCTCTTTACTTTTGTTTATAAGAAATATAATAAAATTATACAAGTATAGGTTTAATTTCATAGTAACTGAATCTCTCCTCTCTCCCCCTCTCTATTCCTTCTCTCTTTCTCTACATAGTTAGCTATTCATTGAGCAGTCTTTATATTTGCAATGTTTTCTGTCCTGCCTTTTTACTGCCATTTGAATTTGAAAAGCTATGCTATAACTTGGCGAGGGAAACAAGCAGCAGAGGAATCACTGTTAGGAGAATAATGTGGGATATGGCAAAGGCATGATGTGGAACTGAATGAAGCCAAAGGAACTTCTACAACACTAGGGGCATTAGGGATAAGGACGGTAGTATAGTTAATTGACACGGGCTTTGAGCTTCAGAGTATACCCTGATAATCCATATTGAAGAAGCCAAAGCAATGATGCATGAACAGCACCTGCAGCTCAGCTCTGGGGTGAAGAGGAAACAGAATAATTGCTTTAAGTCCTGCTAACAGAACTTATAATAATGCTGGAAGAATATCTACTTACTTCTTTAAAGCCAAGGACATTCTTTGTTTTATGTATAATTTAAAGTGATATATATGTAATTCTCAATAATGTTTTGAGAATAAAAATGATGTAAACTCATCAAGGGTTTTATTTAACATTTTTTTTTAGTAATGGATCTTTATCTGATTCTAAAGAAAACAGGTCAAACTGTATATCTTTGTAATATTAATTGAGCATATATAATGACCTCTTGCTCTGTACTGTTATTTTCTCACTTCATCTTCATATTACTTTAATGTGTTATTTCATGAGTATTTTACAGATAAAAGTCTATAATTTTTAAAATATATTTTTATTGATTTCAAAGAGAAAGGGAGAGGGAAAGAGAGAAACATCAATGTTGAGAAATAAACATGTCCCCTACTGGAGGTCGAGCCTGCAACCCAGGCATGTGCCCTGAATGGGAATCAAACTGTGATCTCCTGGTTCATAAGTCAACACTCAACCACCTAGCCACACCGGCCAGACAAAAGTCTATAATTTAAAGGGTTAAATGACTACAAAAGATCATGCAATTAGAAATTATTTAAGCTTGCATGCAAACCAACTCTTATTAAAATGCACCTGTGGAATTGGTAGTTATTAATTTAAAATCAATTAAAAACATCTACATTTTAATTGGACATTTTAATAAAGCAGTTTTTAAGATTGAGAGATAATGATGGCTAAAGAGTCCAAGATTATTCTGATTTTTAAAATGAAAACATAGTATGCTATTTTTATAGTAAAAATGTAGGAAATAAATTTAAAATATAAAAATAATTTTTAGTCATGAATCTAACTTTGTGGATACATTTTTAATTTTCTAATTTTAGCTAAAACATACATTTAGGAAGTGTGAGTTTTCTATGTCTTAGACAAGTTGGACTCCAGCACATTGAGCCAGATTTGGAAAGGAAATTTAACAACCCTAATTCTATTTTGTACCCAGATATTGGTTGTCTATTGTACTTGAAGATATAGAAACAGAGTTAAATAAGACCAATCAACAGCAAAAAACATACACCTATGATTCAAGTGAGCCATCTACCTATATTGAAAAAAAAGAACATTGTTAAACAAGGGATTAAAAGATATATATGTAAAATTTAAATGAAATAGTAGTAGAAAAAGGACTAAATAGGTTAAAATATATGGTGACAGAAGGTTTAACTTTTGGTGGTAAGCACAATGCAATATACAGATGATGAACCATAGAATTGTACATTTGAAACCTATATAATTTTAATAATCATTGTGACTGCTATAAATTAAATATTTGAAACATTTAAAAAATATTTAAAAAAATAAAAGTGAATTTAGCCAAAAATCTGACCTAAGAATTGGTTTAGGTATGCATGTATCACTAACATAATTCAGATTTCATACATTAAACACTAAAAAAAAAAAAAAAAAAAAAAGTAGTAGAAGTGGGGGAGGCTAGAGTCCATGGGTATTGTAGAAAAACAGATGGTAGCTCTTGCTAATTTTTTGAATTGCTAAACCAAACCAGACATAACTTGTATACAGACATGACTTCTGTTTGGCTTGGGATCCCTGTCCTCCCCATTTGTCAGGTAGAAGTTGATCTAGTAATCTGGAGTACATCTTTTTGGCAAAATGAATGCATGCAATTTTACTGTGAATGGTAGGTTTCACAGGTTCAGAAACCTAACCGAGCATGTTGCCACCGTTACAATCCATTACAATCCAGAATTTAATGGTTGCTTTCCTGCTTCTTGATATCTACTTACATTTCACTAACCTTAAGAATGCTTTAAGCTAATGTGCGCGTTAAACCCCAGAATTATGCAAACCTTTACAGTATGTGGGCTGGCATTTTTATTGCCTCCTGGGTCTCCTAAGCTTCTGGTTTCATTATTATACACTCCATTGAACTGAACTTAAATCTTGGCCCCACTTCCAATTTAAACAAAAAATTAAAATCACTCAAAGGAAGAATTTGTGCATTTAGATTTCAGTATTTTACCAAAGCAGCTCCAAGTTTTTTTCCCCCATCTCTATTATTCAGAGCAATTCAACTCTTCCTAACTTTATTTTAAGGGTTATCTATTTAACGGGAAATATCTTCTGAAAACCATTCTGATGGTAGACACTAATGCATCCAGATTGAC
Source organism: Eptesicus fuscus (assembly GCF_027574615.1). Taxonomy (NCBI): domain Eukaryota; kingdom Metazoa; phylum Chordata; class Mammalia; order Chiroptera; family Vespertilionidae; genus Eptesicus; species Eptesicus fuscus. The sequence goes on from NC_072476.1 coordinate 91,153,071, forward strand.
TGAGGATGGTTTTGTTGATTCTTAGGTAGAAGGGCATATAAGAAAGAAAAGACAGAAAGGTAGAACATGCTAGTGTCCCTTTTGTATCAAATGGTAAAAAAATATATATTTGTTAATCTTGCATTTGGAGCAGTTTTATGCATGTATCCACTGCCTATACTTGTTTGTGTGTTTTTTATGTTTTTTTTTTTCTTAAATGTAAATAAGGTTAGAGAGATTAAGTAATTTGGGTCAATAAATATGGAGGCAGTCTTGACTTATGTGGAATTCTGAAACTTCATAATGGGTAGTCCAGCTATCTAGGGATACATCAATATATATTTTTCTGCACTGTAAAACACTCTGAACAATATACTGTGAATAGTTAGATCATTAAAGAGGTCCTCCTGGGCTCTATTGGCTTCATAGTCCTACCTGTTCCATTATCTGATATTCTGGTTTCAGAGATAAGTTGCTTGTCTATGGATTTTGTCTGCTGGTAAACTGATATTATTTAATGTCTTTAGGCATGCTGATTCTCAAGTAGAAACAAAGGTATGTCTGTGTCTACATTGTCTATGTCAGATCTTAATCAAGTCTAAATAATCTAGACAGATGTGAAATACTTGGGCTGCAGAATTTTGGGTAAGTGTGTCACCTGTTCCATCTTTGTAATTAGATTTGAGAGATAAGCTGTTCACCTGGAGTATTTAGCTGCCTGGTACCAGCCATGCAGCTTTGTAAGATGTGCTAGCTGCCCAAAGTTATGATTGTTGATGTGTCAATCATGGATGGTAAACCTTTGACAGGCTAAGGCCTCACAGCCTCAATGCTAGCATGTACGATCCAGTTCTCACCCCTAAAATATATATTTGATTTATGAAATGATTATTGTCCTACAGATTGCTGGGTGAAAGTGACTGAAGCTGCTACTTACAGAGTACAGGGATTCCATAGCACAGACAGTGATTCACGGGTATTTACATCAAGTCGGAAAGCCTTAGATAGCAAGGGTCATGACTATTTCTTCATGTTCTCTTCCACACATAATTTTTACACTTCATGGCCCAGAATAAAGGCTTTTTTTTTTTGCTTGAAATACTCCCTGAATAACCCCAGTCAGGATTCATTAACCTTTCCTCTGTAATTCTTTCTATTTATAACATGTATCTGTATAGCTACCATAGTTCTTATCACATTCTTGCTGGTATAATTTCATGATGTATTGTTCTCCTTTTGCCCTGCCATTAGGCATCTAGTAGAGTTTTACTAGGCAGACAACAACCACAAAATGTTACTTTCCAAGTTCCAATAATATTGCCATCTTGTTTCCAATTTTCCCGGTGCCAGTAATATTACAGCACGTACTTTAAAAGGGCAAAGGTATTGTTTATGTGTAATACACATCTGAAAATTGGTTAAAACTCAGTTGTAAAATATGAAAATATGATTTCCACAGAATAATATATTTAGCCTATTTAAATAGTAATTATTTAAAAAATTAATTATGAAACCATTTAATGTTTCCTAGTCATTTCCTCTGACATTTCCACAAAATCACTGAAAGTATGAAAATATACCCTATTTTATGACTTTAGAATTTTGCACATGGCTCCTCTGTTCTTGATATGGTCATTGCAACTCTTAGTAAATTTAGAGACAGAATAATAGAAATTATATAAACTAATGAATAAAGAGAAAAACACAGATTAAGAAAACCTGAGTCTCAATGACTTGTAGGCCATAATAAGTAGGTTACATGCATATAGTTGGAATCACATAGAATGTAGATGAAATAAACAGAAAAATATATTTGGGGTTATTAAATTCAAAATTTCCCAAGATTGGTAAGAAAATTTTAAAAAAAGTAATGTTAGGCCACTAAATCCAAGTGTGCACTCCCATGAACACACACACACACCTGGACAATACATAGTCAAAGAGTCATAAACAAATATAAAGAGGAAATAAAGAAAAAGTCTACCAACTCACAATTCTATATTGCCCAGTTATAACTTTTCCCAAATAAGTTATTCCTTTAAAGTAGATGTCAGAAAGGGAAACAAAGGAAAAAATAAACAAATGGACAACATCAAACTAAAATAACTCATAAAAAAATGAAAAGGCAACCAACTGTACGGGAGAATATATTCAACAATGATACATCAGATAAGGGGTTAATTTCCAAACTATATAAAGGACGTCTTATACAACTAAACATCAAGAAGATAAACAACCCGATTAAAAAATGGACAAAGGATCTGAACAGAAACTTCTCCAAAGAGGACATACAGATAGGCATATAAAAATATGCCCAAAGTCTTTAATAATCAGAGAAATGCAAATTAAAACTACAATGAAATATCACCTCACGCCTGTCAGAATGGCTATCATTAATAAATCAACAAATATAAGTGTTGGCAAGGATGTAAAGAAAAAGGAACACTAGTACACTGCTGGTGGGAATGCACACTGGTCCAGCCATTGTGGAAAACAGTATAGAACTTCCTCAAAAAATTAAAAATTGAACTACCTTTTGACCCATTTATCCCATTTCTGGGACTATATCCAAAGAAACCAGGAACACTAAATGTTCATTGCAGTGTTATTTACAATAGCTAATATCTGGAAACAGCCCAAGTGCTCATCAGTAAATAAGTGGATAAAAAGATGTGGTACATTTACACAATGAAATACGACTCAACCCTAAAAAAGAAAATCTTCCCTTTTGCAACACCATGGATGGACCTAGAATCTAATCAACAAAATAATTTAACTAATGCAATAGAAACAGAAGACTTTGCCAGAGGGGAAGGAATTAAGGGGCTGGGTGGAAAATGGTGAATGGACTAAACAAAAAATGCATACTCAAAGAAAATAATTATGTAAAATTATTAGAACAATTTCTTAGTGAGTACTTCTGTTAAAAATGTGATGAGCCAAAACCGGTTTGGCTCAATGGATAGACCGTCGGCCTTCGGACTGAAGGGTCCCGGGTTCGATTCCAGTCAAGGGCATGTACCTTGGTTGCGGGCACATCCCCACTAGGGGGCGTGCGGGAGGCAGCTGATCGATGTTTCTCTCTCATTGATGTTTCTAGCTCTCTATCCCTCTCCCTTCCTCTCTGTAAAAAATCAATAAAATATATTTTTTTAAAAAATATGATGAGAAGGCAATTTATACGAGCTTCTAAAACTAAAAATTTTCCACAATATATTAAACATCCGTGGTTTTTATTCATTACAAATTATTCATTACTCTCTTTATAGTTTCAACTCCTTGTCAGGCAAGTTAAAAACAGCAGTAATTATTGTGACAACAACATGAACATGTAAATAGAGTTTTCTTATAACAACAAAATGGTTTCATTCTGCTGTCTACAAATTAGACTGGAAGGGAGCAGGGAAGGAGGGAAATTAATGTTCAGTTAGCTCTCTATTTACAAATTTTGTTACTCAAAAGTTCAAGAAATTTTCCAAGGTTAATGAAAATGTCTTACTTAACTGACTCCTAGTACAAAAGTAAAGCTTACCACTATTGCCATTTACAGACACTCAGTAAAAACTGATCAGGAAACTGATTCAGTAACTTAAAGCTTACTTTTCTGGGTCAGAAGAAGGAGACATTTGGGGTCCAGAGTCTTCAGCTCCAGTTCACCTGATTCCAGAGTCTTTCTTCTTCTTCTTTTTTTTTTTTTTCTTTTTCCCTGGATACTGATCTAAAGATCTTATATGATATCCATTTTTGATTTTTGTGCAAATCATCCTTTTGGAAGGGATTTATTTTGTTTATAGTTTTTTTCTATTTGTTTTATATACTCTTTTGTTCACAACTTAGTTGCCTAAATTTTTATTCTACCAAAATTTAATATTTTTAACTTTTATTTTTCTCAGAATCCTTTATTTAATTTTTTCTCTTAATATGGCTAAATGCAATCAGATTGCATTTTCTTTTAATGTTATCATGTTACATGTTAGACAAGTATTCAAGGTTGGGGAAAATTTGTGTGAATAGATTCCACACATTAAGCAGGGAAGAATGGTGATTTTTCCATTCAGTTAGTTTGTTGGCAGGTATTGATAAGTGTCCACGTTTTGCCAGATGTTGACCTTTCAAAAATGCTAAACCTGGGAACTCAGAGGCGCAAGATCAAAATCTCTATAAGATGATAATAGTAGTGCTTTTTTCAAGTCTCTTATACAATCCAAATCTTGTCAGGAATTACATATCCTAAAATATATGGTATTTATTATTTACCCTCACCCTTCCAAATCCAGTGGTCTGGTGGAACCTTCTATATAATAAGAAATGCAGATAAACATAATCATAAATTCAGGATAGTCTTTGTAGTATAATCCTTCATGTCTAGGTTAAGAGAAAAAGAGCACACATATTTGTCAAATATGTAGCTATAATTATTGGTGCTGCCTTTTCCTGTGTTTATGTGTCATGTTTTAATAGATAGCTGAATGGATTCCCTATAAATATTTATGTCCCTGTCCTTATAAAAATAGTGTTCATCAATGTAATCACTCAGATAATGAATTATATATGTCATTAGAAGTAAGAAAATATTTATTTATGATTTATAATCCAGTCTCTCATTTTGAAGTGCTCCCAGCCCAGAAGTGTGCACAAACCAAAGCCAAGCATACAAAAAGTCCAACAATGGTCTGGGATACAAAGATTTTTGTTTAAAAGATCTATTTTTATGTTTACCAGCCCAGGAAGTGTAAATTTACACTAGATGAGTGTTGCTATATCAGGGTCCTATTATACTGATATTTCATAAACACACACACACACACACACACACACACACACACACACACACACACTGGTAGATTTCATACAACCCAGAATTTATCTGGAATAAGATTTGCTAAAGAATTTACAAAACAAAAACTGAAATAGATCTAGAGACATGGAAGCATGAAACAAACCGATGAATATCAGAGGGAATGGGTGGGGAAGAGATTAACCAAATAATTTATATGTATATATATATAACCCATGAACACAGATAATAGTGCAGTGAAGGCCTGAGGAGGGAGTAGGTGCAGGGTAGAAAGGGTCAATGGGCAGGGGGAGGCGAAGAGATATCTATAATACTTTCAACAATAAAGATAATTTAAAAAAACAAATTGAGAAGATATGGGAAAGCAAAAATAATAAATAAAACTAAATCAAAAAGCCAAGCATACAAAAAGTCCAACAAATCATCACCACCACTAACAAGAACAAAGGCAACAAAAATCTACCTGTTTGAGATCTAAATACTGCTTATAATTCAAGTATACAAGATTCCCAGTGTTCATAGCAACTTTAATTTTCTCCAACATGTTATGCAAAAATCCTCTCTAAAAATATATGTTTGTATTATACTCACCTTTTCACTTAAAGGAAGCACTTTACAGCTTCTTTTTGGTATGTCTGAATTGCCAGCATCACTACTCTTGCTCTTTGGAGCTATTATTAAGTAAATTGAGGGTTACTTAAACAGAAGCACTGCAATTCTGAGACAGTTGATCTGATAACCAAAACAGCTACTAAGTGACTAACCAGCAGGGAGGACATGCAGCCTGGATATGCTGGACAAAGGGATGTTTCATATTCCCCAGCAGGACAGAAGAACGGTGAGAGACTTCATCAAACAACTCAGAATGTCTTGAAATTTACAACGTATGAATTATTTATTTCTGGAATTTTTCATTAAATACTTTTGTGCTGCAGTTGACTGTGGGTAACTATATCCCAGAAAAGCCAGAGTACAGATAAGGGGAACTACTGTATCTGCTATCTCCTGGGTGATACTAGGATGGGCAGGGCTAGTCTAGAGTGAGGACTGACATTTAAGGTGGCATCACAAATCCTAGTAATGAAGATTAAAATATTTGAATTTATTATTTTAAATATTCAGATTAACACAAAACTTCCTAAGATGAACAAAGTGTCAATATTTTAAATTTTTTTTAAAAAAAATACCTGTATGACTATTATCGATCTCTCCTTTCATCTCAGGTTCCAATATGGCTCTACATGAAACTGTATACTGATGTTTACTTAAAAATTAGATGTTTGTTCAACATGAATTTTTGCAGTAATTCTGAGCTGTTTGTAAAATATTGAACAAAGAACTGTTTACTTTTATGACTGAGTTTTTGGTTCCTCACCAAGTATGGCACTTGAGTGAAATGCCTTTGTCACCTCACCTTAGCCCTGGCCCTGGCAGAATCGCTCATTCTTAGTGGTAGTCATCAAAATACTCCTTGGATTCTACACCTTGAGAGCATGTGGTAGGGCTGTACTTCTCTACTCCCTTGAAGCGAGGGTGTGTACATGACTTGTTTCAGCCAATAAAATGTGAGCAGGATTAGCGTAAGCCATGTTTTGTTGAAAGCCTTTACAGCGCAGTAGGTATTTGTCACGTTCCCTTACTTTTCTATTCCAGATGCTGGAGGCTTTGCCGGCCTGTGTTCAGATGTGAATGAGGCAGCCTAGAGCTGCAGGTCACTGCAAAGGAGAATTTAATCTTTTTTTGGTTTTAAACCTCTGAGAGTTGGCTCTTTATTATTGCTGCAGAATAGCTTGATCCATTTTCACTAATATACTCCTTCAGCAACTTAAATCTTTGCTAAATGTCATTTTCTCAGTAACGTTTTTCCTGAGTCTTTATTAGAAAATGCAATCTGCAAAAAGATATCTTCCACTATACTTCTGGCTTTTCATTATGCTTCTCAATCTTTTTAATAGTATGTATCATCTTTTGACATGCTGTATTGGTAATTTTTTAATGTTCTATGTCCACATAGCACTTAATACTAAGCTTACACACTCATATTCTTATGGGCCATAGTGCAAAACTATAACCTTCAATGCCAATGATACACTGGCCAATAGCTGGAGTTGCCACTTTGGGGTCTCTGGGTGGAGCAAATAGGAAGGAACATAGAGCCCTGAGCCCTGTTCATTCAGCAGTTATCTTGATCAACTACAGACCTAGGTTCTGATAGTAACTAATGTTAGGTTTACAATCTTGGGTTGTTAGATGATCTCTAGAGCAGGTGACCTATCATTGGGTTTCAAAACAATTCTTAATAATGTCATTTAAGGTTAAATGATGACTGGCCATTTGGCTATTTATCAGCATAAATTCACATGAGGTCCCCTCATGTGGATGCTTCATATACTCCCTGGATTATAAAATTGTCAACCATGTTAACCTTCTACAATTTGCTTTGAAACTCACTTGAAGTTTTGGAAGCTTAAGAGAGCAGAAACTTTATTAACAATCCCTCATGTAACTGATTGGATTAAATTATGCAGACTAAAGAATATAGTATATTGAAATTAAGCCACTCACCCACCCACAGCTTACCCATCAAGAGTCCATAATGTGAGGCATCCATGTGTTTTTCTACTTGTATCTCTCATTTAATTTAATTTACCATAATTTAATTAACTATATTATCAGAGTATGTAAATTAATGTAATATAGATAAGTAAATTTAATCCTTTTAAAGTATGAATAAAGGCAAATAGCCTCAAAATTACTTTTCAGTTAGTTATTAGGGAAGTACTTGATCAATATTGAAGAGAATATGTATTAAAATCATAAAGGATTCTATAGATAAATTGCTTCAAAATGTCTTCATATTTTTAAAGTATACATGTTTATTTTATACACTGTATATTGTAATATGATTGCCAATATAGTAATAGTTAGCACCTTTATCAACAGTGTCTTTAAATTGTATTTCCACTTTAACCCCAAAAGACATTATTGTGGGCTTGGTTTATGAAAAAAATAATAAATCCACCCACACTCAAACTTTCTTTGTAACACACAAGATTTTTAAATTAATGTACATGCATATCATTTAAAATAATGTGTATAAGTTGTAAATGTGTCATTTTTATGTCATTTTTTAACCAAACTTCCAATTAATTTATTTACCATGTGCTCTAAGGGCATCAGAAAAAATGGTATTCTAGTGTATAATTATTTTAACTGGAGGCAATTTTAGAGGTCATCTAGCCCTACTATCCTCACTTCTGAACTTTTTGTTAAGTTTAATGAATATATTCTGAAAGCCATTAAATGGCTTGAAAAATTGCATATCGTGTTAGTGAAAAAAATTAAAAAATCTAGAAAATATTTCTTCAGACTTCTAGAGTAGATATTATTTTGTTACATAATGTGCCTTTCCATTGTTTTCTCAGTTTTAATTGCATTGAGGAAAAACCTTCAAAATCAATTAACTCCTTCTCTGCTTTATAAATCCTTGGTGTATGTTCTCTCAGAAGCAGATTGATCATAAAACAGAGATGTGTGTGAAATGCGTAGGTAGTTTGTTAAGAGGTGATCTTAGGGAGAACAAGTGAAGGGTGGGGGTGGGAGAAAGAGAGTGACCTAAAACAATAAAGTGTGCCAATGAATGGATTGCTCTTGTGAATAACTTGGACACAATCCTGTTAGGGACTTCTGAGAAATATGGGATACACTTCAAAATATCCTCATTTTAAGATGAGGAAATTTGGAGGTTTATCCACTGTCTGCCTCTTGTCACCTGCTGGCTGAGAGTTGGCCCTAGAGCATCACTTCACCAAGATTTCCAAGTTGTATCTGCCCACTACCAGCTACTCTTTTGCCACAAAAACACACAGAAGAGAAGTACAGTGTGAACCTGGTTCCGTCTGCCTTCCACAATATGCATAGCACACCTGTAGGGGAATGGAGAGGAGCAATGAAAGGTACAGGACATTGCATCACAATTATTTGCTACAATTACATCAGACCCATAGACATTTTTATGAATAACTAGAGGTCCAGAGCAAGAATTTGTGCATGGGTGGGTTCCGGCCGACCTGTCCTAATCTGGGGGGTGGGAGGGTGGCAATTGTGGATGGGGCTGGCTGAGGGGAGGGTCCATGGGCAGTTGGCAGTCAGCCCTGCCCCCTGGTCGAACTCCTGGTCCAAGGGACAATTTGCATATTAGCCTTTTATTATACAGGATAGACTAGGAAAGAATCCTAGATACTATCCCATTTCCTCCAATATTATTAGGTGGCATCCGTGTTCTTAAAATTAACTAAGCTATTTCAACTGGAATATACCATTTAAAATCATTAATAAATTAGTTATATTCCCCAAATAATCAACTTATTAACCCTTTTAGACAATTTAAGTTCCCAGTCAGTGTTTTACAAGTTAGTTTTACACATTAGGTGTTGATTCAACTTTGTTGAAATAGTAAATGCATATGTGTCACAATCATAAAACACATTTGGATCTTTCTCAAGAACATTTTAAGTCTTATCATGCTATCTCTGAAATGTTGTTTACAATATTTATATATAGGTTATTGTGTATAAAATAAAGTCATGATAGGTCAGTAGTTTTAGTAATCTGTTCTTTTATACAAAATTTCATATTTCAAATTCTTCACCATTTCTATTTTTTATTTTTGGAGATGCTATCACAATTGTGACATAAAATGCTTAGGAACCATTCTTAACTTCTGTTAAACCAGAACACAGAAGATACAACTTAATAATATTAAAAACAAAAACAGAAATAGAAAATTAACAAGTATATATTTTTATAATGCTCCTGAAATTGTTATAATATTCTTATCATTCCTGTAGTTCATTTTTCCTCTTCCCTCCCAGTCTTAAATTTCATCAAAAGCTGTGTTATTACCAGAATATTAGCAAGTAATAAACCTTTGGTAAATAATGTCCAGTTTTTTTTTAAATTGAAGTGAATGCTTTGACTGGGGATCACATCAAAATAAATGTTGATCTCAGATTAAAAATTAATCTAAAATTTTGTACAATATAGTGATTAAAAATAGCCCTGCAGGTGTGGCTCAGTGGTTGAGCATTGACCTATGAACCAGGAGATCACAATTTGATTCCTGGTCAGGGCACATGCCCAGATTGTGGCTGGAGCCCCAGTGTGGGGCATCCAGGAGGCAGCCAATCAGTGATTCTCTCTCATCACTGATGTTGCTATCTCTCTCTTCCTCTCTGAAATCAATGAAAATATACTTTTAAAAATAATAGTCTCACTAAAAACTTGATCTCCAAAGTCACAGTGATTGACAGCTGAGTGATTTTCTTTTTCTTCACATTTTCAAAGCTAGGAACTTTCAGGCATTATTGGATTTTTGTTGATTGATAGTTTATATTTACAAATTTTACTAGATTTTTTTTTTCATTTTTATTACGATTGGGTATACATCAGTAGTCATTTTATGGAAACATAAAGGTTTTTCTTTTATTAGGTTCAGTTACAGCTATAATCCTAATTTGATTCAGAAAGCAGGAAGCCATCATGGCAATAATAAGCTTGGTAGATAATGTTCTTTCATTTTAGACAATACCAAGCTTCGAATGCTGTAATTCGTCTCCAGGCAACATTTTCTGCTCAGCTCAGTAGCAGTTCTCAGATTACAAAATGAAATTCTGATTTTGGTAAACTTAGTTTATCCAGAGTTAATGCTCTATGTGCATATTATGCTATCACTCATGTAGTAACTAATTATAGGTGATGCAAATAAACAGTCATTGAAAGGATTATTTGTTTTACTTCTTTATTTTTTTTATTAAGTGGCTCACTTCCTTTTATAATTTATATCTTTCAAAGTTGAATTGAAGCATTAAGTGTTCAATTTCATCACAGTAAACATCTGAATTATAAGTAAATATAAAACACAGTACCAAACAATTTGCTGAAAAAAACAGAAAGTAGCACATGATTGGCTTGATGGTGATAAAATTTTAAAGCTGGAAGGAGCTGAAGAAATTTAGGCCCAGATTTATTAAGAAACTTGTTCAAGGGCACAGAAAGATTAAGTGGGTCTAAAATTCATATTTCAGCAAAGAAATTCAGTATTCATTTCAATGTTTTAAAAAATAAAATGGGTAACTAAATGCCTATAGCTATAGCTTAAATGGATATAAAATGTTTTGAATAAAGGATTATAAGTAAATAAAATTTAAATTATAAATCATATTTTACTTCAAATGACTATGGCCGAATATAGAAACAATGGGCCAGGAGAATTACACAACAATGCTGTAGGATTTGAAATGGATTTAGTCATATGCTCATTAAAGTGGTAAGATAAGGGGCAGACTCATTAACAATGGAACTCTTCAAATTCAGGTATCTAAAAGATGAGTGTATTTTGCTCAGTTGTATTAGTGTGTGTGCATATTTATGTGAGTGGGTGTAAGAGAAGGGGTTGGCAAGACAATGTAAATCACCACAAAACCACATGGCTGTATTTTAATGTGCATTTTCCTGATCCTTGTTTTATGGAAAATTTGCATTAGAATACAACTTCACTGTAGGAGTGGAACAACTCTTATAGAACTATGTTGCTAATTTCATAAATACAGACTACTTCAGTGTTTAATATACACACTTTTCTCCAATTTCCAAATTTCTGTCTCTCTATGATTCCGTATAGGTATTTTCTTCTAATAAATATTTTTTATTCATTAATTATCTGTTCAGTGTGCTTAAACTTATATTTGAAGTTTTAATTTTATTCGTGAGTTTTTCCTTTATTTCTGAAATTCTCATTAAGTGGTTTATTTGTATTTCCTAGTTCTCTGCTGATATTTTCTGTATGTTAAATTTTTCTTACATTTATTAAGCATACATATTTCTAGCCCCAGTCTATTTTCTGATTTTTCTCCAGATTTGGGGTCAAATCATTTACACCGACTCTCTTAGATTTTTTATTTTATTATTTATTTATTATTCTTTAGAGAAAGAGGAAGAGAGAGGGATAGAGAGAGACAGAGACATGGATGAGATGAAAGAAAGAAATATCGATTGGCTGTCTCCTGCTGGATTGAGCCCACAACCTGGGCATGTGCCCTGACTGGGAATTGAACCAGTGACCTCTTAGTTCATGGGCTGACTTTCAAAGACTGAGCCACACTGGCTGGGGGAGATTTTTAATTGTTTGATAGTTCCAATATGAGTATAATTTACTTCGAAGTATAAGATTAACATCCAAACCACTTTTACCTCTTTTTAAATAGAGTGTGTCCCAAAAATGAATACACATAATTTAAATAATTATAAAGGCAGCATTTATTAAAATACATTTTATTTTTAAGATTGATTGATCACCTGTTACAATTGTAATATATTTTTGGGACACTTTTATATATAAGTGCTAGGACTAAAAAGTTACCAGTTTATATTTTTTAATTGAGTTACATTTGAATCTCTATAGAGATGCCCAATTAGATGCAAATTTCAGAGCAGTTTACTGTAAATCAGATTAGGTTGAGATGTAAACATTAAAATATAATTCTCAGTAAAACTGAGCACCATTATTTGAAAATACAGGCATTTGATGGTATTGTAAACCATGAGCATCTGAAACCAGACATCTGGAATTGAAATGGGGATAATAGTCCTGCAAAGAAAGCTAAGCACTTTTTGATGTACAATAAAATGTAAATTCATATAGATAATTAGTGACCAGTTTAAAATGCCAAGAATAATAAAATAATTTCATTCTTTACTATAACCTCCCACTGCCACAGTACAAATTAAACATTCATTGGTATAAAAATTGCATCATTAAAAAAGAATCCAAAATACCCACACACAAATGCAAATATTTAAATTAGTCAGCAAACTAGCTCTGTGTAGAATAAACACAATACTTCAGTGTGATGTAAATGGCACTAAATACATCCCTAAATAAAATATCTCCTCACTGGATCATTTGAAGGTCTGCAATTACCCTTCCTAAGGAGTCTTATATTTTAAGTCTGTTGTGGTATTATGCTTTTTGGAAGGGACAAACCTTTGCAAGTTAATATTGCTGGAGGAATACTTATCTAATCAACAAAAAATAGTTATTCACTTTTATGGGATAATAACAATAATAGTGCTTAAAATTTGTCAAATGCTTGTTTTGTGCTGTAGATAATATATGTTGTGCCAGGGACAATTTACACATACCCACTATAAATGATCCCTGATGTGTGTGTGTGTGTGTGTGTGTGTGTGTGTGTGTGTGTGCTTCATTTTCTCTAGGATTTTAACCTTTTAGGTTTGCACTGGTTTTTTAGTCTCTCATATGTATTATGTAATCTCTATCAGAAGAAATACATATATTTTCCACATTTTGCAAAGGAAAGACAAGAAGCTTAAAATATTCAGTAACTTATATACTCTAAGGCAATTAAGAAATGACAGGTCTCAAATCCACACAGAAGTTTCATTGATGTTTGGGATAGGTCAGTGTGTCTCAAACTAAGCCTAGCAATCACTTGCTGTCAGGAAACAGAAATTCAGATTGAATAATCTATAAATTGTGTGATCTTTTTCATCTTTTATTTTTATTTCAGTACAATTTAAAACCAAAGGAAGTATTCTAGATAATCTATGTTGCAATCTCATATCATTCCTCACATAATCTTGTAAACAGTGTGGAGGTATTTGTCTTATTTACCACTGAGTTGTGCTAAGTAGTAGGACATTGCTTGAGTTAATGGAAAAACAAAAACAAACCCAGTGTAGTCTTATTAAAGAAATTATGATAAATATCACTTAAAATTTTGGAAACATGTTGGTGCTCAATCTTTAATTGACATAATTTGTATAGATATGCTGAACTTAATGAATCTTTCTATATAGGTTAATATTGTATCAATATTAAGAGATGCAATTAATTTTAAAAGTTTTCAGAATTTTTGCTGCACATGAAATTAATATTAATTGGAATTATATTGGTTTGCAGTTTCTGTTTTATTTTGTAGAATCTATTAGAATAAATAGTTTATACTTAGTTTACATTTACATGTATTCAATATCATTGATATGAAAATCATTTAAGCCAGTGAGAATTATTTTTCTTTAAAATAGATCAACATAATACTCTTGTTTTCGAAACACTGTCATGGGAATAGCTAAGTTTTGATGAAGTAGGAACTTTGAGTATAAGGCCTTTAGGCAGTTGGAAAATCATTTGAGAAAGCAGGAGATCTCATATACTTATTATTTGAGGCCTTAAGATAATTCATGATCAATAAGGAAGGATGGAAAACATGGTATATAAATTTAACACATTTTTATCTTTTCCTTAAGGTCTAATCTGAGGAACAGACTTCTCTATAATATAATAATAAGGTAAAGTTAAAATTCTATTCATTTTTGGTGTTATTTTATACACTATTATCTGTTATGAAAACACATGCTGAAAGTCTAAATGATTTTCTTTTAAAAGCAGTGATAAAGTTAATCTATAAGTCTAAACCAATCTGGGAAAACATAAATATAAAAAGAGTAAACCACATAGGACAAAATAAAAATAAATATACTGGACCACATAATATGCTCCTTTTTAAATGTATCTCAAATTACTATAGATTGAAAATATTGAATCCTAAAGAAGTACCAAAGGGGTCATTTTGCAAGTCATTTTGCTTTTATGGTATACAGAAATAAAATTTTAGTGTTTGAAATGTATCATCTTCTAATACTCTTCTTAACTACCTTCTAAGTGACAATCCCTTCATCATTTTAAGTAGGCATTCAATATGAAATATAAAAGTTCACATATTATTGATCAAGATAAGTTAAACTAGGTTTTATTTATTATATTTGAGAAATGAATATTAAACTATTTCTGTCAGTTTAATGAAAAAACTTATTTCTTTTTTAGAGTCATTCAAATAAGGATTTTTCTTTATAGGGATTTTTACTTCAAAAGATTGGATGAACTTTAAGTCTCAACGTATGAATAAAAATTTCTCCCCTTGAGGTCATGATAAGATTGACTTGCATGGAAACTGCTTGCTTAACTGGTGGCAGATGGGGTGAAGCTGAAGGTGGATTAAAAAGTCTTTTGCTAATTAGGCAACTTGAATTCATTAACCTACCAAAATAAAAATAAACATCTGGGTATATTTATACTACACAAAATATTTACATGATAGATATTAAGTTCAATGGATAGTACCTATTTCCTGAAGCAATCCCAAATAATATGTAATTTATAAACAAATGAAGAAAATATTATAACAAAAAATTAAATTAATATCGTCAACAGGTTTGCATCCCTATTGAGAGAGAAAAAGTTCTCTCCAACATCAGTAAATAAAATTATTGTGAGTAAGCTAAAGCCAATATTAAAAAGAGACTCGGATTTATTCTAAACATAAAAACTTAAGAAAGTAAATGAAATGTTAGTTTGTCATATGTTATAATGTGCATATGGCAAACATGAAAAACAATATGATAATCATATAGAGAACTTATGATGTTTGCAAGTGCTACTTTACATCTATTAAAAATTTAATTATGCTATTCACTGAGGTGGGTGACATATCTATGTGATCTATAAAAAGAAGAAGAAACGGCTATACAAAAAAAGTCATTTGGCCAAGGTCACATTGCTAATTATCAGTGGAACTAAACTTCAAATCTGTGTATTCATACCTTCAGAATTCATGCTTTTAATGACTATGCTATAAACCATTTTGACATTTTTCTTCACTCTCGGTTTTTCTACTCCTCAGAATGGGAAATCTCAATGGACCTACCTCTAAATTTGGTAACTCTTTCTTTCACTAACTTAAATCTGTTGTTATGTCCTTCAAGTGATTGTTTCTTTTTTAAAAATATGTTATTGTACTTTTTAATTCCATAATTGTATTGTTTTTCCTTTTACTAATTTCAGTGTCTTTAATGATATTATATATTTGGTGAGACATCATTCTCCAATAGTTCTTTTAGCTATTTGAACATATTTATAATGGCTGATTAAAATGCCTTTGTCTAGGAAATCCAATGTTGGGCTTTCTTAGAAAAAGTTTCTATTGATTCTTTTTTTTTTCCTATGTATGGACCATAATTTCTTGTCTCTGCATGTTTCATAATGTTTTGTTGAAAAATGCAGATTTTAAATGATGTACTGTGATAACTCTGGAATTCAGGATCACCCTGTTTCCATGTGCTTATTGTTACAACATTTTGTTTTTGTTGCTGCTATTGTTCATAATAGTGACTTTGGTGATCAAATTGATTACCGTATTTTCCAGCATATAAGACGACTGGGCGTATAAGATTTTCCTGGGTTAAAAAGTCGTTTTATACGCTGGAAAATATGGTAGTCCAATATATCTAATCCATTATATCTAATCCCATCAACATAGTCCAATATACCGTATTTTCCTGCATATAAAACGACTTTTTAACCCAGGAAAATCTTATATGCCCAGTCGTCTTATGCGCCGGAAAGTATGGTAATGTGTTCTGTACCTGGTAATATGTCACAACTGAAGTATCTTAATATTTTTCTTAGAAGTCAGCTAATGATTGAAAGATATTTCCTCAAATTTCTGGAACCAATACCTTCTCACCTTTGCCAAGAGCTCGTGTACATGTTGAGGACACCTTCAAGGCCCAGTCGTTCTGCATTGTTGGCTTAGTCTTCACTTCTGCTGATGCAGAGCCTTAAGGTCATCCAGAGTTAAGAGCTTAGGGTCTTCTCAGTTCAGGTCTTCCCTGAACAAGCATACAGTCCTGAGCACAACCTTATGCTTATGTGTGAACAGTCCAAGAATTTATTAAACTTTTAAAGTTTTTCAAGCACAGGAATTTATTAGAGATTTTCCAAGCCCTTTCAGGACAGAACATTCCAAAGGTCTTCATTTTAATTTTTGATCAGCTTCTTGTTTGACACATCTGTATTATTGCCTCAGGAAGTTGTGGTGTTAAGTAATGGTTGATTATTTTTGACAAATGCCTCCAAGGAAAAATGATATTTGAATTGGATAAGCTCTGATTCAGATCAACTAAAGACAAGTGTTGCCTGTCTTTATTTTCCAAGGGATTCCATACAGATCAAATACAGTTACCTGGGACTATGGATTTAGAAGGTACCCTACCATGTTCTGGTCCCTCCAGAGGCTGCTAGGCTCCTGGATTTCATACCATCATGGGCCCTTAATTTTAACATTGCTATGAAGTGAGGTGGGGGAGATAGGCAAGGGCAAGTTAAAACACTACCAAACTCACTCTTTTATTCCGAGATTCAGCTTTTCTTGAATAAACACTCCCTCAATTATTGCAAGCCTTTGGTCAATTCCCACTGTTTTGAAAAAGTTGATTTAGACAATCGTTTATTGGGTTTTATTAGTTTTATGGAAAAGAGGGTTCTCAGAGATATTCTTCCATTCCCATTTCTATGGTATATTTTAAATGTCATTGTTCAATAAAATGTATGGTCTTAAATACACTTAGTGAAGAGAATATAAATTATTCAAGCTTTTCTCTAAATATTAATATTAGCATAGCAAACTAAATTTTAAAAAGAAGAAATGGATTATAGATAAAATATAATTAAATAGGCAGAGAGAATGAAAATTCACACTCATTCAAATTATATAGTAATAGAAAATTTTAAACAAAATATGCTGTTAAAGCTTCAATGCCTGTTAGACTGGTGGGCTGAGTACTAGTTCTGCCTTGATGAAGGTACCATAAAATAAACTATTTTTTTCAGCACTTACTCTGATATGCACACATAACACTCACCCTTTAGGGCATATTGGTAGAGAGAAAGTAAACATTCTTCTCAAGCAGAATTCAAAGAAAGACTAATATCAATTAGTCTCTGACCTTTGCTAATAGGTTAGCATTTTTTATCCTGTCATTATTCAAAAATTTATAGCAAGTGACCTGATAATGACCAAATTGATTGCATCCTAAGTAAATTGTCCTTCAGGATAATTGCAAATCACATTCAATTTTGAGATTAAATTCTTAATAAATTTAATGCCAACAACATTTAGAATACAATTATTCACTTACAATAGAGTATGGCCACTAGCTCCTAAATTTTAAATGCCAAGTATTTTTTATGTTTCTTACAATGACTCAAAAAACAAAACTAAACAAAAATCAGGTTATTATCATTTAATAACTTCATAGTATTTTGTAACCATTAATTATTAGTTTTTCTGTGCTCCATAAAGCTCTAAAATGATGTTTAATGTATTGTTTCCATAATGGATAAATAAAATAAGGCAGGAGTATTTAATTATTTTCAAGTCTAATGAAAGAGGTGAAGTAACAACCGATACCGCAGAAATACAAATGATTATGAAAAAATACTATGACTAACTCTATTCCAACAAAATGGACAACCTAGACAAAATGGAGATGTTCTTAGAAAAATACACCAAAACTTAATCAGGAAGAATAAAAAAAACCTGAATAGGCCAATAACTACCGAAGAAATTGTAGCATCAATCAAAAATCTTCCAGCAAACAAAAGCCCAGGTCCAGACAGCTTTACAGGGGAGTTCTACCAACCATTCAAAGAATAACTAAAACATATCCTCCTCAGACTATCCCAAAAAATTCAAGAGGAAGGCACACTTCCAAGCTTTTTCTATGAAGCCAGCATTAATCTAATCCCAAAACCAGATAAAGACACCACAAAAAAAGAGAACTGCAGGCCAATATCCTTGATGAACATACATGCTAAAATCCTCAACAAAATTCTAGCAAATTGGATTGAGCATTACATTAGAAAGATCATACACCATGACCAAGTGGGATTTATTCTGGGGATGCAAGGATGGTACAATATCTGCAAATCAATAAATGTGATACATCACATAAATAAACTGAGAGACAAAAATCACATAATCCTATCAACCGATACAGAAAAAGCATTTGACAAAATCCAACACCCTTTCGTGATAAAAACTCTCAGAAAAGTGGGAATAGAGGGATCATACCTCAACATAATAAAAGCCTTATATGACAAACCTACAGCCACCATCATACTCAATGGGCAGAATCTAAATTCATTTCCCCTAAGAACAGGAACAAGACAGGGATGCACACTCTCACCACTCCTGTTCGACATAGCACTGGAAGTGCTACCCATAGCGATCAGACAAGAAGAAATAAAAGGCATCCAAATTGAAAAAGAAGAAGTAAAACTGTCTTTATTCACAGATGACATGATAATATACATAGAAAACCCCAAAGACTCCACCAAAAAACTACTAGACCTAATAAATGAATTTGGCAATGTAGCAGGATACAAAATTAACACCCATAAATCTATGGCCTTTTTATACACAAATAATGAACTCACAGAAAGAGAAATTTTAAAAAAATTCCATTTACTATTGCACCAAAAAAACTAAGATACCTAGGAATAAGCTTAACTAAAGAGGTAAAAGACCTGTACTTGGAAAACTACAGGACACTGAAAAAAGACATAGAGGAAGACATAAACAAATGGAAGAACATACCATGTTCATGGATTGGTAGAATCAACATCATTAAAATGTCTATACCCAAAGCCATCTACAGATCCAATGCAATCCCCATTAAAATACCAACAGCATATTTCAGAGATCTAGAACAAACTCTCCAAAAATTCATCTGGAATAAAAAAGACCCCAAATAGCCACAAGCAATCCTGAGAAAGAAGAACAAAGTTGGAAGGATCCCAATACCAGATATCAAGCTATATTACCAAGCCATGGTTCTCAAAACTGCCCGGTACTGGCACAAGAACAGACATATAGACCAATGGATCAGAACAGAGAACCCAGAAATCAACCCAAGCTACTATGCTCAATTAATAATTGACAAAGGAGGCAAGAGCATACAATGGAGTCAAGAGAGTCTCTTCAATAAATGGTGCTGGGAAATTTGCTCAGATACATGGAAAAAAATGAAACAAGATCAACTTACACCATACACAAAAACAAACTCAAAATGACTAAAGGACTTAAAAGTAAGATGGGAAACCATAAAAATCCTACAAGACTCCATAGGCAGCAAAATAGCAGACATATGTCATAGCAACATCTTTACAGACACAGCTCCTAGGGCAATTGAGACTAAGGAGAAAATAAACAAATTGGACTACATCAAGATAAAAAGCTTCTGCACAGCAAAAGAAACTATCAACAAAACAACAAGAAAGCCCACTGCATGGGAGAACATATTTGCCAATGATATTTCAGATAAGGATTTAATCTCTAAAATTTACAGAGAACTCATACAACTTAACAAATGAAGATAAACAATGCAATCAAAAAATTGGGCAAAGGATCTAAATAGACACTTTTCAAAAGAGGACATGCAGAAGGCTCAGAGACATATGAAACATGCTCAAAGTCACTAATCATCTGAGAGATGCAAATCAAAACAACAATGAGATACCATCTCACACCTGTCAGAATGGCTATCATCAACAAATCAACAAAGGACAAGTGCTGGTGAGGATGTGGAGAAAAAGGATCCCTCCTGCACTGCTGAGGGGAATGCAGACTGGTGCAGCCACTGTGGAGAACAGTATGGAGTTTCCTCAAAAAGTTGAGAATGGAACTCACATTTGACCCAATAATCCCACTTCTAGGACTATATCCCAAGAAACCAGGAACAACAATCAGAAAGGATATACACACCCCTATGTTCATAGCAGCACAATTTACAATAGCTAAGATTTGGAAACAGCCTAAGTGTCCATCAGCAGATGAGTGGATTAAAAAAATGTGGTACATCTACACAATGGAATATTATGCCGCTATAAAAAAAGAAGGAACTTTTACCATTTGCAAAAGCATGGATGGAACTGGAGAGAATTATGCTAAGTGAAATAAGTCAGTTGGAGAAAGATAAATATCACATGATCTCACTCATATGTGGAATATAATGATCAATATAATTTGATGAACAAGAAGAGATACAGAGACAAATGGTAGGGGAGGGGGATTAGAGAGCAACCAAAGGACTTGTATGCATGCATATTTGCATAACCAATGGACAGAGACACTGGGATGGTGGCGGCTTGCCCGGGGTGGGAATGGCTGCGGGGGGTGGAGGGGAGGTTAACTGGGGAAAAAGGAGACATATGTAAAACTTTAGACAATAAATTTTTTTTTTCAATTCCATTTTTTTGCAGGTCTTTTCATTTCTGAACCTTCTATTCCAGAGCATCTCAACAAAGCAATTTACTTATTTATGCTCACACTAAAGGCCTGATGCACGAATTTTGTTCAAGGGCTCAGCCCTCGCAGCCCTGGCTTCTTCCAGAAGGATGTCTGGACAGCTGTTCTGCTGTTCGGTCTAATTAGCATATTAGCTCTTTATTATATAGGACAGTTGCAACATGGTACTAGTTCTGCCCAGATGAAGTTATTATAAAATAAATTCTTTTTCAACATAGGAGGTTGAAAAACTGCTCTTTGTGCAAGCCAATTTCATTTCATTAAATGTTGTATAAAATAAAGAGAACCTATTCTGATGTACAAGTCTACTTTAAAGGCTTAATCTCCATTTCTTCAGAATAAGAAATTATCATTTGACTTCTTAGTACACAAGATCCTCATCTGTATAATGGTAAATGATGTTGACTATGCTCCTATTATTAAAGGAAGAGAATAAATTACCTTATTTTAAATGCACTAAGACTAAGTCTGTCACAGAGTAGTTGTTCAAGAAACTTTTGTTCACACTGTCTCCTTTTAAAAAATATATATTTTTATTGATTTCAGAGAGGAAGGGAGAGGGAGACATAGAGATAGAAACATCAATGATGAGAGAAAATCACTGGTTGGCTGACTCCTCCATACCCCACACTGGAGATGAGCCTGCAATCCAGGCATATGCCCTGACCAGGAATCGAACCATGACCTTTTGGTTCATAGGTCAACACTCAAGCACTGAGCCATGCAGGCTGGGCCACACTGTCTCTTATATAAGCTTACTTTCCCCTATGGATCAGCTGCCCAACCTGAATTACAGGAAAAAAGTCATGTTCTAATTCTCACCACAAGCCTAATGTTTGACTTCACACTTCATCATAGCTAAAAGGCTGAGAAGCTAACTAATATTAATATTTGACTTTAAAACCTTGCTTATCTCTTCACTTCCCTATCCTTGAATAAATTTTTAATTAGAATGATTTTTTCCCTGAAAATTTGCAGCTAACTTCCTTATTTGAATTTTAATATTTTATTTCATGATTTTTTATAAGCCATGTTTGCTAGTTAGGTTTGACATACTCAAGGAATCAGTACTCAAGGAATTCTAACAACAATGCCATCATACTAACCCAATTTTATAAATATAAGAGAGGTTTAGTAACTTGTTCAATGAAGCACAGCTTCTAATGGAGGTTGGATTATACCACAGGCAAGTTTAAATCAATATACTCTACAGTTCTATCACTAACATAAGACATTAAGAACCTGCAGTATTTTATTAGAGATAAATGTCAAAGGGAAATAATAATAAGTATGAAAAAAAGATAATGAATGTAGAAGTTTGAAACTGAGTGTAATTAAATATAATTGAGCCAGAGAAGACCTCACTAAGTGACATTGGGTAAAAGCCTGAAAAAAGGTGAGGCAATAGAAAAAGGTTTCCTGTAGATGCAAAGACTCTACAGGAATGACAATTCTAGAGAAAAAGAAGGGTGGTGAAGGTGAAGTGGGATTCACCCTGAGGAGACAGAATATGTTCAGGCTTAACATAGCCCAACTGGAAATCCTGGTCATGGCATTAAACCCTCCTCACCCATAGCCTATTGTTCCCTGCATTCTTCCTGTTGTTCCAATCAATAAACTTGGATTTACTTTTGACTCCCCTCTTTTCTTCATAAGCTACAGTGACGGCACAAGGAAATTTTGCCACCTTCAAAACATGTGGAGAATCCACTCATTTCTCCCTTCACCCACTGCTACTCCACCCACTGTCAGTTCAGGGACCTTGTACTATCTGTTCAAACCACAGTATGATGATACTGCTGAAACATATGTGAAATCTGTAACTCCACTTCTGAAAACCTACAATAGCCCTTATTTGCACTCAGAGTTAGATTCTAGCAGTTGTTCTTATTGTCCCTATCATGATCTAGTAATTGATCATTTGCTTTGCTCTCTCTACTGTTGCCACCATGTGAACACATTCAAAAAGAACAGCCATATATTTATAAATTCTGTGAAATTTTCAGCCATTTATTTTAAATTCACTAACTAACTCTTCCACCAAATGCAATCTGCTATGTTTATTACCAAGTATGATGAATCCTTTTATGTGACAATTTAGCTAGATTGTATAGTACCCAGTTATTTTATCACACTAATCTAGCTAATGTAGGTGTTGCTATGAAGGTGTTTGTAGATGGGGTTGTGATATTATTATCCTATCTAATAAAAGAGTAATATGCAAATTAACCATCACTCCGCGACAAAAATGGCAGCGCCCATAGCCACAAGATGGCGGCGCCCAGTCCTCTCAGCCCCACCAGGGGTCTCAGCCTGGGAGGGGCGCACGCCCCCACCCAGCCGATCCCCTCCCAGCGGCAGCGGCAGCCTGGGGTCTCAGCCTGGGAGGGGCACGTGCCCCCATGGAGCCGATCCCTCAGTCACACCATCCAGGCAGATATGGAGGAATCTTAAATGTTTCTGTTTTTTTTAAATATATTTTATTGATTTTTTACAGAGAGGAAGGGAAAGGGATAGAGAGCTAGAAACATCTATGAGAGAGAAACATCGATCAGCTGCCTCCTGCACACTCCCCACTGGGTATGTGCCCCCAACCAAGGTACATGCCCTTGACCGGAATCGAACCTGGGACCCTTGAGTCTGCAGACTGACACTCCATCCACTGAGCCAAACCAGTTAGGGCTATCCAATATGTTAAAGAAAAAACCCTATCTAATAAAGAGGGAATATGCAGGGGAGGGCAGTTGGGGATGATTGGGCCAGCAGGGGAGCAGTTAGGCATTGATAAGGCTGGCAGGGGAGTGGTTAGGGGGTGATCAGGCTGGCAGGCAAAAGCGCTTAGGGGCAATCAGGCAGGCAGGCGAGCAGTTGGGAGCCAGCAGTTCCAGATTGTGAAAGGGATGTCCGACTGTGAAAGGGATGTCCCTGTGGGATCAGGCCTAAACAGGCAGTCAGACATCCCCTGAGGGGTCCCAGATTGGAGAGGGTGCAGGTTGGGCTGAGGAACCCCCCCCACACACACACCCAGTGCACAAATTTCATGCACTGGGCCTCTAGTTTATAATAAATATATATTTTTATTTTTGTCTATGGCTTCTGGCTCCTGGCTCCCAAAGCCTTGAAATTTTAAGCCACAGAACAATAAAAGTATCTTTTGTTATAATATTTGATCTTTCCTCAGTTTCTAAAATCTCTACAGAGCTATAGAGGTGAAATGGGTGTTTTGTCAGTTATACAAGCCCATTTTAAGCACACCTGAGTTTATGTTAATAAGATTACCTTCAGAAAGCTCCTAGGATTGAAGCTGGTTGCCAGAGGAATCAACCATATAGGTTGGAATTCTTAACCCTCCACCACCTATGAGGAGAAGAGAGAGGCTGGAGATTGAACTTAATCGGCAATGAGCAACAATTTAATCAATCTGACATGCAATAAAGCCTTCATAAAAATCCCTTAACTAAGGGGTTCAGACAGTTTCCAGGTTGGAAAAACAGAATGCACTTATATGCTGGCAGAGTGACTCACCCCAAATTCTACAGGGACAGCGATTCCTGTGTTTTTCAGACCCTTCTGGACCTTATCCTCTGCATCTCTTTACCTGGCTATTCACTTATCCTGTAATATATTTGTAATAAAGTGGTCATCTACTAAGAAAATTAGCTTCCCAGGTTCTATGAGCTGTCTAGCAAATGAATCAAACCCTAGGAGCTGGTCCCGGGAGCTTCCTATTTATAGCCAATCAGTCAAAAGCACAGTGAACAACCTAAACTGAAGATTGACATCTGAAGTGGGGACAGCCTTGTGGGACTGAGCTCTTAACCTGTGGGATCTGACTTTATCTCAAGGCAGTGACAGAATTGAGTTCAATTTGTAGGACATCTGATCATTGGTCACTGAGAATTAGAGAATGGCTTGGTGGTGTTGGAAAATACACATTGGAGTGGTTAACACCTACAGTCAGTTGACTTAAAGTGTAGAAGATTAACCTGGACGGTGTGGGTCAGCCTCCTCAAACAGTTGAAGGCCTTAAGAACAAAAGTGGGGTTTCTCTAAGAGCAAGAACTCTGTCTCCAGATTATAGCATCAAGTCCTGCTGGAGTTTCCAGCCTGCCAGCCTACCCTGCAGATTTCCCCATAATCATGTGATGCAATTCCTTAATAGTTCTCCTGCTTCTGGTTCTTTGGACAATCTAACGGATACACCGCTGTTTTAATTTATTTTATTTTGTTTTATTTTGTTTTCATTTTGCATTTCTTGAAGATTTTCTTCCCATAAAATCCTATGGGGCATGCTGTATTTTTGTTGTTTTTATATGTTTGCAAATTTCTTTTTATATTTCCAAAGATATTACATATATTACATATACTAATTTTATTTATAAAATTAGTACATATACTAATTTTATTTTTCTGATTGCTCTATTAAGTCCCCACCCAAATAAGTGAATTTAAGAGTCTCTAGTTGAGTGCTGGCCCTCTTAAGATATCTGGTTAATTTTAGAGCAGTGCTCATCTTCCTGTGTTGCCTGCATTTCATAAAGCAAGGGTTCACAACTGGTAATTCCACTTCAAGAAAAAAATACTCAAGGTATGTGACACTTACTATGGAGCTAAGTATGTGCCATAACTCTAACTTTTTAAAGAGGTACTACCTTGACCAGGAACTATTATGCCTTGCCTTTTTGTAAATTCTCCCTGCCTGAGAGTGCCAGATCTAAGTGACACCAAAACCCACTTAGGTAAAATTCTAATGGAATGCCTAGAAATGTTGTTTTGTTGCAAAGGAGTGTAATTCAATAAAGACTAAATATATTATCAGGATTTGTTATAGTGCAAGCAATAGAAAGCCTCATACAAACTGGATTAAACAATAAAGGCAATTAAATGACCAATAAATCTGAAAATGCATGGCAGGATAAAGGTAAACCTTGGTCTATCAAATCTACAATGTCACCAAGGTCTCTCTCTCTCTCTCTCTCTCTCTCTCTCTCTCTCTCTCTCCCTCTCCCCTTTTTACCACTGCATTGTGTCAACTTTGTCTTAAGTCTGTCTCCTCTTATAAACACAAGATAGCTCTTAGTAAGAACAAAAGGTGTATATTTCTTTATCCTTATCCAAATGAAGAAGGAAGGCTTTTGCTTCGGCATTGTAGTGCCATGTAGATCACCATAGCCTCATAGAGATGATTAGCATTAAGGTAATGGCTCAGGTGAAAAGCTTATCTATATTCCAGTCCCTGTTGGTGGAGATATGGAAAAATTGTTTGTCTTAAGCATGGATCATGTATTTTATACAGGTTTAGTGAGTGAAGTCTAGTTTTCCCAAAATCAAACAAATTCTCAAGTGTCTGGAATAGGGATAAATGTTTGGAAGACAAACAAAAAAACTTTATACTGAAGTAAAAAATGAAAACAACAAAACAAAATAAAACAAATTACCAAAAACTCTTGAGAGAGAAAGTTATTTCAAAGATCAAATAAACCACACAAATAACAGAGATTCATTCAAAATAGCTTAAATGAGAGAGTCAAATACCAACTAAAATCTCTGACTTTAAAAATATCTTCTTTCTGTTAACTTCTTTCTAATCTCTCAGTTATGACCAGAATTTTCCAACTTCAAAAACAACAACAACCTTCCAATTTAAAAAAAAAAAAAAAAACAACAATAAAAATTAATGACTAAGTTAGCCATAGGAATGAGATTAACTGGAACTTGTTTTAGTCCTATTACCTAAAACCTTAGACAAGGACACACTAATCCATATTATGGCTGCTAGCATCTCTGCTCCAATCAAGTGTGACCATGGGCATCGAGACACATAAGACAACACAGCTCCTAAGAGAACCTAATTATCAGACATAAAATAAGCCAGTGATTAGAAGATGGGTTACTGTGCATAAAATTCAAAATATGTCTACTCTAACCTGATGTTAATTGTGGTTAGCTACCTGATCCATCCACTTAATTTTTTTTTTTTTTCCTGTGGGGAACTCTATTTTTTATTTTCATTGTGACCTGATATACTAACATTAGATTACATTAAAACCAGGATGTTTTCATCTATTATTTTTTCTTTCACAGCATATCACTTTATAAACACTTTAGCTGGAATACATTAAAATATTGGCAGTGTCACTACTTTTTTCTAATATAGCAAGAATTATGTCATATTAGTATCTAATTGCAATATTTAATATACTAAATAAACACTTTTGTGTATTTTTTCAAAGCTTAACTATTATCCTATATGAAAATCCATGTATCTCTCATAACACTTATTCTTCCGTATAAATCCCCAGTCTGACAAATTTTGCATGAAAATTATAAATATATAATGCATGTTTTAAATTAAGTGTTACCTTTTTACTCTTTGTAGATCCAGGTTTTGACTTAAATCTAGATTGAAAGCATTCTGGGACTCTGATTCCTTTCCTCTCATGATTATTCTGTCAGTTTCCTCTCTGTGCTCCTGACCTTCACGCCAGATCCCTTGCTTTCTGAAATATGAATGGCTGTATAGATTATCCTTTAAGGTTCTTTGAAAATAATTAAGCACCTAGCTTTTTGATACACAGCTGCTCTTTTATTTTTACTTATTTATTTTTGTCTACCTTGGATGACTTCTTCAATTTTTTTTTCTGAGTTTGTCCTTCCTCTTTGTTCCTTTATAACTGAGAGATGTACTCTTTATACTTTTCACTCCTATTAAGGGAGGGAAAATTCAGGGCATAGTATATTGAAAACCATTCATTCTCTTTTGCCTGTTCTTTTTATTGCTGATCTTCTGTCTTTCTAGTGTCTGCCAGGCTGATCCTCTCCCAAGCTTTTGGCCTGAATCGCTATTATGTCTCCTGGAAGCACTCACTCTTCCCCAGCGCGGCTCATTTGTTTCTTTCAACAAGCCTCTCAGGTAGGCAAGGTAGGCATTATTAACCTCAAGTGAGTCCTGAAGCACTTGTTGGAGACATTGAGGTGCGGAAAGTTCAGGTAAGAATAGGTGGAGGCAATGCTAGAAGCATGTTTTCAAGCCTTATTTTTAAGTGACTCTGAATAGCGTGCTGGGAATAATAGCTGGTAAGAATCTGGCAACGGACAACCACATGGGTTTACTTGAGAGAAAAGACTGAGCATCCTGTTAGTGTAAGAATTCTACTTCAGCTCATTTCAATCCCAAACACATGCTCTTTTCACTCCCCTGCTTCTACAGTTAGCTGCTCTTGGCAGACGTAGAAATAAATGTATCTTGATACACACTAATCATGATTTGCTACAGGAGGGGTTGAAGCGGCAGGGAATTATGGTTCATTAAAATCCTAAAATCATCCAGAGCATCTCACAAACACTGCCAGAGCATTTGTGTTAATTCTACCATGCCCTGTGAAAATGAAAAATTGTTAGGCTCTATCTCGCTCAATCCTTTCTGTGATTGTCACTTTTATTGGATTTTTTAAAATAAATGCTCAAGCTAAAGACATATTCCTGAGTGCTGTGTCTGTGTATTTATATGTGTTTGAATATGACTTAAACCAGGAAGGATGCCTATAATACCACCTTTCCTGACATATTTACCTAATGTTAAAGCCTCTTTTTGATCATGACAGAGACACTCTTTTGTGGATGAGACACTAGCATGCAAGATCCAAGGGCAGAAAAATGTTGATATTTAATCAATGCCATTTTCTCCTAAATTTTTCTCTACCTCTTACATTTTATTTTGTGTGCAGTATCTTTGATTTCTTGTTATTTATTAAAATGCTACATTGCAACTTGAAAATTATGTCTTGGATTAAACATGCACTTCACTGGTAATCTTTAAGCATGCCAATACACTCTTATCTAGTTTATCATGGACTCACCTTGAGATATACTGGTTTATGGCTCTGAACAATAGGTATGCTCCACATTGGTATTGAAAGCATAGACAATCAAATCAGCCTTCCTCTGGGAGTCTGAGTAAGTGACATGTATAGAGAAATGTAAAGATCAGAGGGCACAGAACCACACAAATGCACAGACAGAGACCAACAGGACACCAGCAGTAGTGGCAAGGCCATGAAACTCGGGAGCAAGTAGTGGGCATGATATAGAATAAATTAGTTCAAAATTACTGAACATGAGAATAAAAGACAAAGTAAGATCTCATGAAGGCAGAGCTAGAGGAAGGAGCATGGCATATCGACTTTTGGGGAGATAAGTTAAGCATGAGAGGACTTTGTATGTCAACTGGGATGTAGTCACCCTGTTTCCTGTCCTTCCTCACTTCCATGAGGCCACTTCTAATAACCTGTCACTTACTGGGATGATCAGAGCCCTCTTTCCAGCAGTGTTCATGAGCTCAGGTGGTACAATAAAGTACCTAAAAAATGGATGTGCATGAAGGAAACTAAAATTCCCTTATCAAATCGGACTCCAATCCCTAAAGCTATGCAGATTGCATTGTCTAAAGGAAGAAATCTGCAAAAGCATGATGAATGGAGTTTATCCCATCTGAGATGTTTCAGGTGGCTTTGGCTTTGTCTAGAATATTTATGCAATACCAACAGACAGTGTTAAAGCTGAGGGGAACTGCCTGTGAAATGTAGACTCACAGTGAGATAATGTCTATTCGCCAAGATGAATATACCCAAAGAAAGAGTCCAAGTCCTAGCTGAGTAAACATGCTCATAGGACTCTGCTTTTTAAATAATGGGCACAAGAAAAAAAATAATGTGCTGAAAGGATTTACCACATATGTTAATGTTATCTATGGTATGACCAATTGATACCATTAGCACTGCTCTGAGATACTTTTTCTTCAAACTCTTAAATAGGTAAAAGGATTTTTGTATAAAAACATTGTACAAATGAGTATAATGCCATGGACAAACCTTAATATTTAGACAAATATATTAACATGATGACCATTCTATTATCACACATGACTCATCAGAAGTATAGCAGGACATTTTATGAGTTGCATATGTCCTGGTATACAACTAAAATGCATGGCTTCTCAAGTTAGTATCTAATTCACATGAATGTCTTTATTCTATGAGAAAGAATAAATGTGTAGAATCCAAAAAATTGGGAAGTACATTCAATCTAATGCACATTATAGGTAGCATAAATATGAATAACTTTCATTGATATATGGTTAGTTAAAATAAAATTACAGATAAATGTGTTTTTTTTTTCCCACATAGAAGAAATTAGCTTTCTGTTTACATTTTTAAACCAGAAACAAAACTATCAAAGTTTTTTCTTCTTTCCAGCTATTAAGATATTTGTCAATATTAGTATTGCTTTGTTTTGGTACCAGAGTAAACATCTATTAAATTAGTGTAATTAATAGTCACTTGAATGTTATTCCTTCATAGGTAAACTTAGAAATTATCCATACTACAAATAGAAGTCATGAAAAACATCAAAGACTTTTCAACAGCTTTCTGTTCATTCATAGCATAAATTGTATAGTCAGTAAGATAATTAACATTTCTAAAATATTTCAGTAATATCTAAAAATTTTCTCATCCTTATTAGGAGGGCATTCTGCTCTGAGTTTGATACATTTTCTCTATCACCCCATACATATAGGATTCTTCATCACAGAACGTTTAGTACAAGTGTTCTACAAACAATGATCTTAGGCTTCTTAGCATTGTCTAAGCATCCTTTTCCATATTTGTTTCTAAGTCCCATTGGCATAATTCTATAGACATATATTTTATGTTATTGCTTTTTCCATTACTAAGTGTAAGACCAGACTAATGTTTTTTGTTTTTGTTTTTTAATTTCCATTCTCTAAACCGGTGATTCCCAAATTCTAGAAAGCATCACAATCACTTGAAAAGCTTTTTATAACAGCCTGGCCAGCAATGCTCAGTAGTTGAGCATCAACCTATGAACCAGGAGGTCACAGTTTGATTCCTGGTCAGGGCACATATGCCTGGGTTGTGGGATCGATCCCCTGGGGAGGGTGTGCAGAAAGCAGCCTAGTCAATGATTCTCATCATTGATGTTTCTCTCTCTCTCTCTCTTCTCTCTCCCTCTCCCTTCCTCTCTGGAATCAATAAAAATATATATTTTTAAAAAGCTTATTATAATATACTACAGGCCTGATGCATGAAATTCATGCAAGAGTAGGCCTTCCTTCCCCTGGCTGCCAACACCAGCTTCCCTCTGGCACCTGGGACCTGGGCTTCCCTTCAGCTGCTGGCAGGCACCCGGGACCCAGGCTTCCCTCGCAGCCCTGGCTTCATCTGGAAGGACATCCGGTCTAATTAGCATATTATGCTTTTATTATTATAGACTAGAGGCCCTGCACATGAAATTCGTGTGTGGGTACAGTCCCTAGGCCTGGCTTGTGATCAGGGCCACTTCCATCAGCTGCCTGCAGCTGGCCCCGCCCCCCACTGCCACCCACCCCCCGGTTCCCTGTTTGCCATAGGGTGAACAGTGCCTGATGGCAGGGGGAAAGGACCGACAGGTCGGCTGTTCCCACCTACTCGCCGGGCCTGTCCCCGCCACAGGTGGCCATCAGGTGATTAGAGCCTGCCAGCCAAGGAAAGGGACCAAGAGGTGGTCAGTGTGCCTCATAGTGACTGGTCCAGTGGTCATTCTGGTCATTCTGCCATTAGGGTCAATTTCCATATTATCCTTTTATTATATAGGATAGAGGCCTGGTGCATTTGTGGGGGCTGGTTGGCCTGCCCTGAAGGGGGCCCCAGATTGAGGTGGGAGGTCCCCGCTGAGGAGCAGGGCCAGCTGGGGTGAGGGGCCGCGGGCAGTTAGCAGGCTGGTCATGCCCCTGGCTTTGTCAGGAAGGATGTCCAGAATAACGTCCGGTTTATCCGGTCTAATTAGCATATTACCTTTTTATTAGTATAGATTACTGTTCCTGACCCCAGAGCTTCATACGTGGTATGGGTCAACAGATTAACATTCCCATGCAGTTCTCATTTATGCTGAAGCTGGAATTCTGAAAATATTTATTGAAATATTCAAAAAAGTTAAAGTCAAAGGTACTTTGAATACTTTGGTCCAGGTGGTGAACTTATTCCTGGCCCTCATAGCTATTCTTGCATACAAGCAATCCAATTTATTCTAAAAGGACAAGCAAACTCAATAGTACTTTTTGAAAATCTAAACAAAATGACTTATCAAAACCTGTCTTTAATTGTGCACTTTCAAAGTATTCCTAATTGGTAAATGTATTATTATTGCTTAAAATAATTTTACAAATTTATAACACCAATATTTTGATCAATGCAATTCAGATGTGAAATGAGTTAAAAGACACTTTCTGTCATGTAATTTTCACAGATGTGTATAAAAAAGATCGGAAGTAAAATCACACAAAAGTTACATTTTTAAAGTATTTTTATATGTGTTCAGTTATAAAAATAAGAAATAAAAATATGCATCAAATTAATATGACCAAGTTTTTGTCTATATAACAGTTTCAATATATGTGTCCTAAACCATTCCCTAATGGTATCCTTTCATATAATCTCTAGTGATCAACTACAATAAATATAACTTGTTTTTAAGTATGACCAATACTTTTCAACTTCTCTCATGTATAAATTATTTAATGACTTTAGTTTTTTTCAGATATGACATAATTAGCTTTGTTGTAGGGGTTTAAAATGTACATTATTCAATGTGAAATTTACCTTTATTTGACTACTTACAATATTATTTTAGGTGGAATTTGTCATAAATCAATGAAACATCAGTTTAGAAGTTATCGCTTTCTACTAGAGAATCATTGCTTACATTTTTGAAGTGAAAAAATTGAGTACTTTCTCCTTAATCTGGAAGTCAAATATCATTGGACTATTGTTTCACATGTGTGTGTGTCTCTGTGTGTGTGTACTTTTGAGTGAAACATTTATATGGTAAATGTTAAATAATTTCAGATGCTCATTGACTTATTCAATTAAAGCAGTTGTTGAGTGAATTTTCAACAAGGTGGTTGCTATGCCAATATCAGTTCCTACATTTAAAATGCAATGCTAATTATATCACATAGTGATATCAATTTTAAAGAGACATTGCTCCACCATTTGCTCCTCCATTTATGAGATGTATATTCAATACTCAACCTGTGGCAGAGACTACATTAGGGATGCATGGATGAACAAAGAGTTCTTTCTGGCATAATCTATAACTTTTTAGAAATATCCAGACATACAACACTTTTTTTTTTCTTTCTAAAACTGTATCCAAGAATTTTATGTGTCCTTATTAGAATTTCAGAGGACTTTTATTTGTCTCAATGAAGCCATATCACTTAAAATAAAATAAATTTAGAAGGTCTTTTCTGGAAATGTCCTCAGAGTTGTGACACTGTATTCTGGTTATTCTAAAATTATATATATATTTGATTTATTGTACACATTGGCTCTTTGGAGGACACCCATTCTCATTCACACATGTTTAACAATGAATGCCTCTCCTAGCACAACTGGATTTGATATGATAATGCTGGACACTTTACCCAAGCAAATCAAGCTCCCTTCTCCTGAAATTCTGATTCAGAAAACTGCTGAGAAATAACAATGATCACCTGAATTATGTTTAAAAGTACATAAAAATCATAGATTAAATTAATCAGTGGATTAACAGAAGACAGCTGGTCTTATTTACCAACAGGAACAGGATAGAACAGCTGCAAATGAGAAAGGATGTAGGTAGCTTCAGAGGAATGGTAGGAACCCTGGGAACTGATATTCTTATTTCAGACACACCCTTTTCACTTGAGCTGGTTTATGTTTTCCTTGAAATTAAAAATTTCTTGACTATAACAAAAATGATTTTGCTTCCTGAAAACACCTGCAAATAATGCAAAGCAAAATCTAGTGAACGCAAATGTAGTAACTAATCTATCAGGTTATAATTAAGGGATCTTTTGTGCCCACAAGTAAAATATCTTGAATATTGCTGTCATTCAGATGAATGACAAAACAGGAGGAATTGCAACCTATTTTGAAAAATGGTTTCATTATTAGAATATCTCCATAATTCCTTCAAAATGACAATAACTCATTCTCATATTTGAGAATGCTTTTTAAACCAAATAAAATGTGTTGGTCTAGTGATTTTTTTTCTATACACAGTCTCACAGGCTTTTGGTTTTACTATTTTCAGCTGTTAATTATGCGTAACCCCGCCTTAAGAGCAAATGTATTATGCTCCACGATGTAAAGGTAAAATTTTGTTTTGAATCAAAGGACATTCACCATGAAGTTTTTCATGGAACAAAATGTTTATAATCTTTTTCAAAAGACTATATTAAAAGTTGCTGAGTTTCCACCACCTGTTCCTGACAGCTATTTTAGTGTAAGTAATACATCACGAGGGTGATGGCAATCTGATGATGTATTGGAACTATACATCATTGTGGTGACGGCGCTTTAATGACAGATGAGTAATACATCTTCAGGTAAAGCTCTCAAATTTAGAACTGCCTGGAAAATAGAGTTTCGGGAAGAAGAAAACATCTTATCAACTTTATAAAAGAATGCATGTAATAAAACATAGTTTGCTAAATCAGAGGGCTATAAGTTTGGATGCAGAAATGAGATGTCATTTAACGTGCTTCAATTTTTTTCTTAGCATGTTTATTGCAAGTTAAAAATGTCTTTTCATTCAAAATTGTTCCCACTTATTTTTATCTTTTTACATTTTATATAGCCATCTTTTCAGCATGTATCATTATGTATTTCTTCTTTCCTCAGGACTGGAAGACATTTCCTTTTAGTTTAGACTGTTTAGAACTAATGACACTCTTCTTGCTAATAAAAACTCTTAACTCTGTACAGATAGGGGTGGTATTGATAGCATTATAATTAACTAGTTATTAATAATAGAAAGGAGCACAGGGAAGGACAGATATTATAGGCATGTCATTTGGGTAGCTTCACCAGGAAACTGAAACTTCGCACTTCCCAGGCAACCGCTGGCCTATGCCCTGCAAAACACTGGGGTGAGGGATCCAACAAAGGGAGGATAAATGCATGCGCAGTAAAGTTGGGATTACATAGGGAAAATACTTGGTTGTCAGTCACACCTGGCAACTAAGATCATCGGCCAGAATGGGCATGGCCACGGAAAGCACACAGAAGTTCGGGAATACATAATTTCCTAAACAAAGGAGTTCACTCTCTTTTTGTTCCCCTCTAATGGCATGCTTGGCTTGTGACTCTTGTGACTCTGGGCTCTCTGGTATTCACTCCTATGGCCCATGTCCATGCAGACCCCACACACAATGGACTAATGGACTGCAACTAGCCTGATGCTGTACCAGACTGTGCACAGACATGGAAAGGAAACTCTGGACACTGGCTCTGATTCTAGCTCTGTGAAAACCCCAGCTACACTTCTTCTATGACTAGACTAAGGGAAATGGGACTTTGGAAACTCAGGGATTAATTCCATGCAAATAAAAATCACCCATTATCCAGTAAGAGTCTCCGAAAATTATTTTTCTTGGGTTATCGCAAAAATTCCACTCCCATGAGCAACCAGGGGAGGCGAGGCCCTCTCTCCTTCATGAACATTACCTGTCAATTTATTTCTGTTTTTTTTCTAAGTTTAATAAATTGTTCAAAACATATTCTCTTATGTTTTTTAAGAAGTTATTTTTCTATCTTTACATGGATATGAAGAGCAGTTCTTTTGTCTATTATAATCATTAAGGGAAAGAATCAAATGGAAATCTTTGAGAAAAGGCTTTATCAATATTCTGCCTTTTTAAGAAATATTATTATCTTCTATCTACATTAAAAAGTAAAGGAATATTTATATTATACAATCTTTAAAATTATTGATGTGGTATATATTTAATTTTGAAACTTAAGGGAAAACCATAAAAATGCATATATATATATGTATATGTATGTAATTATATTTATAAATTATAGTCATAATAACAAAAATTCCTGACAATATTTAACAGGATGTGATAAAGGTGATAAAATATATTTTTAATTTGTTTTTTTTAATATATTTTAATTGATTTCAGAGAGGAAGAGAGAATCATTGATGGGTTGCCTCCACACACCCCATGAGCTCACAACCCAGGCCTGTGCCCTGAACTGTGACCTCCTGGTTCATAGGTCAACACTCAGCCACTGAGCAACACTGGCCAGGCTAAAATGTGTTTCTTAAAAAACAAAATATTATAATAAAACTGGTTATGAGAAGTAAAATGACAGGTATGGTGTCATATACCTCGATCTGTGTAACATGTTGGGAAAGTTCATTGTCTCACATTGTGATCTTTACCCTAGATTTTCTTCTGTAATTATTAAAACAGGATAATTTTACAAAAGGAAAACTAAGATCAGATGATCGTGTTAACCTCTTATAGGAAAAATCCATAACCTAAGTCTGGAATTAGACAATGAATTTGGCCTTTTTCATTTTTATACATTAGGTATAAAAATCTATATATATATATATAAAGAGATAATATGCTAATTGGTCCTAGCGGTGTCCCAGTCATGACCTGTCAACAGGGTGCACACGCACAGGAGCTGGTGGATGGGGACAGGGGCGGAAACTTGCGCCACCAGGACATGAGGCTGCAGCTGGGGGCGGCCCCCCTGGTGGAAGCATGCACAGGCCCACAGTGCCACTCGACCTGGAGGGGGGCATCAGGATGGGGGTGGAGCCTCGGTGGAGAGCTCTCAGTACTCCTGCTTTGGGGTCTGAAGGCACAGAGAGGAAGGGAGAGCAGATAGGCAGTTATGGGGTTAGGCCAGGAGGGGAGAGCAGATAGGCAGTTAGGGGGTTCAGGCCAGGAGGGGAGAGTAGTTAGGGCCATCAGGCCAGCAAGGGAGCACTTAGGGGCATCAGGCAGGCAGGAGAGCAGTTAGGGGATTCAGGCAGGCAGGCAGGTGAGCTCTTAGGAGCCAGTGGTTCTGGATTGTGAGAGGGGTCCAAGATTGGAGAGGGTGCAGGCCAGGCTGTGGGACCCTCCCCATGCGTGAATTTCGTGCACTGGGCCACTAGTTATATATAAGTTTGTACTCTATCTTTAGTAAATTGTTCCTGGAGAGAAGAAAACATATCCAAAGTGTATGTGGAAACTGAAATACAGTGCTAGCTAAGCTGTCTTAAACTAAATGAGTAGAAGAAAGAAGTGGTAGTTTACCTGTGATGGGAAAATCAGAAATATACTCTTTTGTGGCAGTTAGACCTAGATTTCAATTTCAACTCTAAGCCATCTCTACTGGGTGAGTATGAGATAACACTGAACTCCATTACATTTGAAGACATTATACATCTCTGAGTGAAACACTATGAGTATTAAATTATAAAATGTATAGTAAAGAGAGCCTGGCATATTTCAAGTAATCAACAAATAGTTATTATAACTTTGAATTAAACTAAGAGACCTTCAAACAGACTCTTCATTGACTTTTAAAAAAGTATTTTTCAATACATTGAAAAAAATAATAAGAATGATTACTATGGAAGAACTTAACCAAAATGACAAAAAACAAAAGATATTTGCTTTGGCTGCCCAAAAACTAGGAAATGCTGGCAAAAACTAAGAAAGGCTACCAAAAACTAAGAAATGCTGGCAGCAATCTGAAACAAAAAGAAGCAAGGGCTAGATTCTCCCCTGTAGTTCCCAAAGGGAGTGTGGCTCTGCTGTCACCTTGTTCTTGATATCAGCCCTGTGATACTGTGTTCTGATTTGGGGAATATATATACCACTTGATAACATAGCATAGTTGACTTACCTTCTGTCAAACTCCTTGTCTCACTGAAGACTTGAAACAGGTAGTCCATAGAGCCTTAAAGGCTCATCTAACACTTCTCTCAACATTAACACAACCTCATAAATAATATATCTATTAGTTTATTTCAACCACTTGTCATTTCTTTATCTTCAAAGAAATCAGTGTCATTTAAAATCTACCACTTAAAAGCTCCTCACTTTCTCTTTAAAATTACTTATGAAAAATCTAAAAAAGCATAACCTTAGCAACGATTTCATTTTTATACTTTTCTATGCAGATACCTTTACTTACTCCTACATGCTACTGGTTACCTTTAGACAATTCTCCAAACAAGGAAAATTTCATTGCCATCCAATGTTACCTAGTTTTGGAAAGAGTTAATTTTGATAATCAGATGAAAGTCAATCTGTAAATAAATTGAAGCCTATGAATCTGCTTAGTAGTTTTTCTATGTTCAATAGATTGATATTTTTGATAATACTATTTTCAAATACTTCTGTAAATTGAATGGATGTTCAATATAATGGAGACCTCTCAACTAAGCTAATATTCATGGACACATGCATTCAATTTTATATGATCCAAGGTACTTAGTAAGTAGAATTATACCTCTGTACCAGAATGTGAATTAAACATTAAAAATATCAAACAACTCTCTATTAATAAAATGAAAGGCTATAGAGATGGTGACTATATATATATATATATATATAATGAGTGTTGTTTCCTTTATAATAATATGAATTGAAAAGAAATGTGGTTTATATACTCTGAATGATATGTACTTACATTCAAAAGATGTATTTATTGTCAGATGATATTTCCTTTATCAAATCTTTATTTTGGATTCATTTTTGAAAAGAATGGCTTCTCTGTAGCTACATGCATGTGGGTAAGAAGTAAAGGGAAATCAGTAGCCTTGAAATAAACTGATGTAAAAAAATATTTATTCAGAGTTTGTTGTAATTTAAGTTGTCTATTCTGATTCTTAGCACAGCCATTGTGACTTTCATTTTTTGTAAGCTACCAACGTATTCGTATTTACTCTCAATGAATCAATTTTAATAGTTACCAGGGACGTATTTAAATACTTCAGATTGGACCTCCCCCTCCCCCCTATTTAGAAGTGCCTTTCTTTAGTCAAAGGAATTTGCTACTGGCATTTATTTTTAGTGGAGGCGGGGGAAAGATCTAATTTACTGTTTGTTTTTTCCTTAGAGATAATGTATCTAGCAACTCAGGTTACATGAACAAAATAATCGAATTGTTTAGTCTAATGAAGCTAGCTTTCAGGCAAATTATCAAAACTACAATATAGATCAACATAATCCATGGGGTTAGGCAAAAAAGTTAACTCTACAACTACTATCTTATTAGGACCCTTAGAATAGGAAGTAAATCTTCTAGAATATAGTTTCTTTTTTATAAATATTGTCTCAATCATTGAAATGTTTTTAAAAAAGATTATCCATAGAAAAATATAGCTATAACTATAATAATATACATTTTCTAATCCACAAGCAGATTTATTAAAAAGATGTCTTTAGAAAAATCTATTTGAGTTCCTTTCCTCCAATTTTTGGGCATAATCTTAAGTGGCAAATCCATGACTTTTCCCTGTTTACTATGTAGAAACTATGAAACAGAACATGGCATTTTAGTTTGTATATGCAGTAAAGAAATCTTTCTTAGTTCATGCACACTTAAACTATACTTATTTTATGTATATTTGAATTTACTTCACTTGAAATTGTTTATCTGTAGTGACATTGTCTTATTCCAAATTATACTACTTGATTCCTTCGATTGTTGTCAATAGGAAATTATACTAAAACCAAAATGTGGCGTTTGGGCCCAAGTTCGTTGTCTCACAAAATCAACAAAAGAATTAGTGGACAAAAGCGGTTAGTGGGAGCAAAGTTTATTGAGAGGAGCCAGTCCTGGAAAAGGTGCAGCTGGGGTTCCAGGAGCAGGCCAGTGTCCCGAGCTTCCTTTCCATGTTACAGTCAAGAGTAGTTCGGCATCCAAGCTAATTAAAGTCTATTAGTCCATGTGTGGAGGCCCACATGGCCATAAACCACGTGGGTGTGAGGGAGCACATCCCCTGCCACAGGAACCCAAGGTGCCAGAGAGAGAGAGAGAGAAGAGAGAGAGAGAGAGAGAGAGAGAGAGAGAGAGAGAGAGAGAGAGAGACATGTCTTGCTAGCTCCTAATAGGTCCTTTCAAATCATTCTGCCTTAGCGGCATCCTTGGAATTGGTTGTACCTTCACTGCCTTGTGACTGATTAAAGCCGCCTGTCTTAGCAACATCCATATATTTTAAAGCTCACATCTCCCATGCACTCCATGCATGCCCTTCCTACCCTGCCCAGCTGGATTGCCTTAGCAATTCTGCCAGCAGGGTTCCCTGGTTCTACTTCCTCCCACCATGGTCCCATCCCTGACTACCTAGCTTCCTTCTGTCTCCTCAATATTTAGCACTTTCAGTAAAACATATACCTGTGTAATCAATCATAGTAGCCATAAGCTAAATGTCATTATTGAACAATTGAAATGTCATACTGTAAGTGCAAAGTACATACTGAATGGCAAGTACTAGGTATAAAAATATATAAAATATTTTAGAAATACCCCTTTATATTAATGGCATGTTGAAATGATAATGTTTGAAATATATTGGATTAAATAAAATAAAATTAATTTACCTGTTTTTATTTTTTAATGTGGCTGCCAGAATCTTAAAATTAAATACAACACAATCATTATGTTTCTATGGAATGGAGTTATTTTAAGTCATTAAGCAGTTTAGAAAATATATACTAAGGAGGAAAACAAAATTTAGTGAGGTTAATTGGCTTGTCTAGCTTACCTAACTCAAAGGTAAAGAAATCTTCTGCCTCTAAGTCATTTATTTTACTATGTTTATTTTCCCAAAGCATTTATAAGGTTTTCACCTTGAATATTGCTTAGGCAACAGATGGCAAGAGTAAAAGAACTGATAATAAAAACATTTTTTAAAATTTTATTTGAAAAACTTTTTGTGGTTTAACAAATTAAAGAAAGTATTAATTGTGTTCTGGGTTATGAATAAATCAACTCAAGAAAAGCTAAATTTAAATGAAATGGATCTATTAAAAACAATTATCGCCCTAACCAGTTTGGCTCAGTGGATAGAGTGTCGGCCTTCGGACTGAAAGGTCCCAGGTTCGATTCCTGTCAAGGGCATGTACCTTGGTTGTGGGCATATCCCCAGTAGGAGGTGTGCAGGAAGCAGCTGATCGATGTGTCTCTCTCATCGATGTTTCTAACTCTCTCTCCCTCTCTCTTCCTCTCTGTAAAAAATCAATAAATATATTAAAAACAACAACAATTATCATTTATTGATCTTGCTATTGGTAATGTGGGTATATTTTCACTTTTTGAAAACTTACCCATCTATTTATTTTTATGCTTTGATATATATTTATGCTATGCAGTTATGATGCTATAATATTAATGTTCATCATTTTAAAAACTAAAAAATATTAACATTTTTGTCAAGACATCTGATGAATTTATCACAGTGTTGATTTCCTATTGACATATTATTAAATGATTTCACTGAAGTTAATTTGGTACATGTAAGTCAACAATAACTGGAACACATGAAAATGTCCAATTTTGGTACCAAGTAACTATACTCCTTAGATATTTTTTAGGAAGGTGTAAAAAGATAACACAAAATGTCAACGTAAAATTAGTTTACAGAAGTACACAGAAGTTGACTTTGTAAAGTTGGGAAAAATTATTTATATATATATATGAACCTAATATGCAAATAGACTGAATGGCGGAACAACCAAACAACCAGTCGCTATGATGTGTGCTGACCATCAAGAGGCACACACGGAACATGGCGGGCGTTGGCAGCAGATGGCAGAGTGCGGAACATGGTGGTAGTCAGCTGTGGCGGGATAGTGGAGCAGATGAGCAAGGTCGCCAGACCAAGGCAGGGAGCTGGTTGCTGTCATCGGGATGAGCCTCTGGTGGTTGCTGAAAATTCTTTGCTCCCAAGCACCGTGGTCCCACTCGGCACTTGCACCTGCTGCTAGCACTGGCCCTGCTTGCACCCACTGCTGGTGCCTGGTGCCGGCCTAGTGCACTTGGCACCATCAGTGAGTGAGAGTGGTGGCTGCCAGCCCTGATCACCCCTCAGGGATTCTCCACCTCTCCCTGCTCCTGAGGGGTGATTGGGGCAGCAGCTGCCGCTTACACCTGTGGATGGCGCTGACCCCACTAGCACCCGCTACTGACGCCAGCCCCAATTTCTCTGTGCCATCAGTGTGTGGGAGCAGTGGCAGTGGGAGCAGGGCTGCTGGCAGAGAGGGGACTGGGGGCCGTGGCTGGAAGGTCCAGGCTGGGGCACAGAGTTTGGGCCAAGAATTGTCCCTGTGCCCACCGCAGCCTCGTGGCCCACAATTCCTTTCAAGGTGCATGAATTTGTGCACTGGGCCCTAGTATAGGTAACAATAAAGAGTATTTTTAAATTATATGGTATCTTCTAATTTATTTATTTTTATTATGTTTTTTTACTGTGATAAAAACATGTTTATATAGGCTAAATACACATTACAATTTGTATTAAATTTGTTATACTATATATAAATCTGAAATTTGTTTAAATTCTTCAAAAAATTGCTCAAATTTTAATGACTAATTAGAAAGTTAATACATATGGTCCTATTGATTGAATTCTATGTAATTATCTGCTAACTTCCATCATTGTTAAGTGTGTTGGATTAATGAAAAATCATGGACTTTGAAGCCAGTCATAAAATTATCTAATTTTAATCATACCTTTGCTCACTTATTGGTTGATTGACTGAATTATAGTCTGAGGAAAATCATATGTCTCATTTTGTTGCAATGGAGTCAGTAAAGTATGAATTATAAAATTAAAGCAGTTTGCCTCTCCTTAGTTATAGTTAGTACAGCAGTTTTAGAATCAGAGTATTTATTTTCAGTGAAACATGCTAAATACAATAGCCAATTCAAACTAGTTTACTATCTTTTCACCAATATTCTTTTTTTTTAATTTCTTTATTGATTATGGTGTTACATATGTGTCTTCACCAATATTCTTTATTAAAAAACAGTATTTATAGATTTTTTGAGTGGTTAGACTAAAATATAATGAACTGCATCCAGCACGGCCAGTAGTGAACCTGAAGAGAGACGGTGAAGGATTAAAGAAAACAGACAAGAGGGTATAGTTGGGACCAGGTAGATCACTGTGCCTGGATGAGGAAACAGTGACACAGCCTGAAAGCCGAGTCTTCATTATACTAGTATAGTCAGATCACACAAAGCAGAATAAGGGAGTGGTCAAGATGTTTACAATGTTCTTTCGAGTTTCAAATCTGTTTCTTTTCTTTTGTTGCAATTCTCTGAACTCTATCAAGCTTTGTTTTGGCAGCACTTCCTGCACTTCCTGCAGCCCACATCCCTCCCACATACCTAGGATCACAGGGTCAGACTATAATGTCAAGCTTACAACCATAGCCTTTGGCTATAATTGTGCTGGGAGGGCTTTGCCCTCCAAGCTGGGACTTGTATGTGGCTTTGCCACAAGAGGACCATGCCCTCTCATCCATCTGAGGCTTGAACCTGTCCAAATGCTGTAGCCGCTCTCCACATCATAATGTCTTAATTTTATTTAGATACTTGTCATTACTATCAAAGTCATTTTATCAAAGAGGAACGTAAAAGATTCTGAGTTTTCATATGTGTGGTAAAAATTGGCTTTGAAAGTTTGTGTATATTTTGGTAAGCATGGCTAATATAGAAATTTATAGCATTTCTTCTTATAGCCATGACAAATGTAAGATTGTCTCGTGAAAATAAAATGCAGTTAAATTTAACTTTTGTTCTAGGTGATAAATGCAGGTGCCTAACTATAAGCTTAGGCATTCCTTCCAGCAGTTCTTCATTAAACCACTCATGCAAGCATTATCTTCTCTAAGGTAAGTATTAGAGCTCCCTGTATTAAATCTCCCCTCTCTGACTCCTTTCCTTCATGTGATCATCAAGCATCTATTTAATTTCTACTATATACCTGTGTTATAAGCAGGTACTAGAAATATCCTGATGAATAATCTAGATGAAACACCTTTATTTTTTTGTAATTAATTCATATACTGTATTACTTTAGGAAGAACACATCTGTAATGCTTCTTAGAACTAACTACTTATTACAAAATCCCACAAGCAGTGTAGCCAGTGGTGAAGATATTCAGTGTTAGTATTAGTAATTTATTATGTTAATATCATCACAAAAAAATGAAGAGCATTAACTTTAGAAATATAAAAATATTGATCCTCCAAACTATGCATGTACTTCATATTCAAATCTTTAATACTTATAAGTACTTAGAAAAATTAAATATGAATAAGCAACTTGGAGGTTTAATTTCTTAGTAGAAGCTGCTTTTTCTCCCAAATCACCATGAACAAGTGTGATAACTTATATAGCATGCATTATTTCTCTCTGTGAAATGGCAAATGGCAATGGAAATAATCACCTTTAAAGTAACTCTCAAGATAGACCTTTTTCTTTTAAAGTGTACATATATTAAGAAGTGAGCACATAATGAGTAACTCATAAAATGAACTTCACTGATTCACATTAGTTGGAGACAAGATCAGTCTGAATTAGTGACATGCCTAAAATAGAGGTTTATGACTTTCAAATATTTGAATAAATTAAAGGCTACATAAGAGCAAAGAAAGTACTTAAAGAAATGGCCTTCATAAATAAATATTTTAATTAACATATCTAAATAGAATGCAGAAAGAGGGCTTAGAGTGCTATGTGTGCTGGCAAAGAGTTTGTTGTCTTATATAATACCATCTCCCTTAACAGTTCTTGTAAATATGTGTTTCTTGAACAGCTTGATTTCATTTGAAAGTGATGCTATTTTTCCTCTTTGCTATTTTCTACTTAAATATGGAAATCTGCCTAGTTTTGAATTACTTTACTTTCCATTACACACTTTTTTTGTTAACTGTTACTTAATGCATACCAATCTATTTTCTGACTATAAAAATAAGATACATCCCAGGGTTGGGTGAGGGAGAATGTGTGGCCCTAATTTCAAAATAGGAGCAAAGAATTCA
The DNA here is from genome assembly GCF_027574615.1 of Eptesicus fuscus. Lineage (NCBI taxonomy): Eukaryota > Metazoa > Chordata > Mammalia > Chiroptera > Vespertilionidae > Eptesicus > Eptesicus fuscus. The sequence continues at coordinate 91,197,971 of NC_072476.1, forward strand.
AGCCATTAGCCCTGACTATTACCTCTCTATGCAGAGATAAGTTCATAGAGTCAAACTGATACTCTTAGAAATGTCGTCCTATCATCTGAGTCACATTACATGCAGCAAGACTGACTTTTGATTGAAAAATGGCATTTCTGGTAACATTTCTAAAAATGTTTCCAATTGATTTTCAGAAAGACTTTAAATGATCTTAGATCCATACCAATGGTTAATTGCAAAAAGTAAAGTTCTGCAATATTACTTCCCCAGACTTTTGTTCTTATACATTATTTTATTTGTAGTGGGTTGAAGTTGCCTTGAAATAATTAAGAAAGTTACATGTCCAAAATTTATCAGAAATATAATAGTACACAGTTACCTTTAACAACTGTTAGACTGAAAGAATGAACCCAGGAATAATTATCAAAGTGATCTGATGTAATGAAATGGCCCCAAATAAAAATAAATAATAATATCAAATGCTGTAGGATCATTTCATTTTTAAAAATATATATTTGTATTGATTTCAGAGAGGAAGGCAGAGGGAGAGAGAGACAGAAACATCAATGTGAGAAAGTCGTCAATAGAGTGCCTCCAGCATGCCCCCCACTTGAGATTGAGCCTGCAACCCAGGCATGTTCCCTGACCATGCTCTGACCGGAAATCCAACCGTGACCTCCTGGTTCATAGGTGGATGCACAACCACTGAGCCACACTGGCCAGGCAGATTATTTCACTTTGAGCCTGTCCTTAGGCAGTAACTAGCAGGTAAAACTTAAAACAAACAAAATAACAGAAAAGCAAACACACACTGAATTAACCAAAGTTTCTGTTTCCCCATCAATAAAATAACAATAATCAAGTCTTTCTTATGACTATTACAACAATTAAATGAGATTATCCATGTAAAAATCCTTAGACTGGTATATCATATATAATTCAGAATCTGTAAATAACAACTAGAAAACTCGATATTCAGATCCTATTTCTGCCTCTGACAATTTGATATAGATCAAAATGTTTAACATGCTAATATATTTCTTAACTATCCCTTAATTAAGTAGCCTCATCTTGATCATTTGTTGAGCTATTTATTTGAGAGAACTAGCAAAATTCAGAAACTAAATAGTAGTGATTAATGCAAACTATTTCACTTCAATTAAAAAAAAAAAAAAACACAACTCCATATATGACATTTTACTAGACTTTCATCATAGAATACCAAAATATAAAAGAATACTGTAGATCACATATGTTACTATGAATATCTAGAGAAAAGGTTTTTAGAACTCCCAATAATCTATGGGGTATAATTCAGGAAAACTAAGAAGTCACATATCATGAGAAGGCATGGTTCTTTGGAAAAAACAATAATGCTGGGAAAGTAAAAGGAAGTAGGGGAAGAGGAAAACTAACTATGAGATGGGTAACTCTATAAAAGAAGTCATAAGCATGATTCTATAGGAGCTGAGCAGGGATGGTGAGGACAGCACATTCTGGACATCACTCATTCATACAATCACCAGGAGTCAGAGCTAACCCAAGGACACATAACTCACAAGAAGTTACTACAGTATCTTCATTTGTGCATAATGGGAATAAGTTCTGTCTTGGAGCAAAATAGATGCATTTTTTCATTGCCTTTTTTTTGTTACTGAACTTCCCAGTAGAAGTAGGAAGTAGAGTTTTAAATCATTTCTTATTTGGTTGTACCAGGGCTCTTGGTAATGATGAATACTCACACAGTTGTTATTTGGTAAACATGAACATACATTTTGAAACATAGGACGAGAAGTAGGTATGTGAACAGTGAGTTCTAAAGCAAAATGCAATCATCTGTAGTCGTTTTTAAGGTGTGTCTATTACTATATTAGTTTGAACTGTTTAAAGAATATAATATCTTTCTTAAATGCATGGTGAAATTATATTTGGTCAGAGGAGATTATTTTTTTTTCTTCCACTATCATGTTTTCTACTTTGCCTTAAACAAATTTTGGCACTTATATTTCCCTAGAAATCCAATGATTATAGTTTTCAAATATAATCCTACAAATGTATGTTAAAATACCTTAAATGCTTAAAACTGATTTGGTATATAGAATTAGGTCTTTATTATTTCTAATAGTGTATAGTCATATTTTCTACCTTTTATGTCCTTATTTAACTTGATGAAGTTTCACTATTTTTAATAGCTTCTATGTGATTATTAGACAAAAACACAAACATATTTTTTCCTAGAGTCTTAATAGTTCATGTTATCTTGGTAATTTCACATTTGGAGTTATTGTGATATTCTTTGAGTACTTCTTATATTAAAAACTTAGTGGAATCTCTTTTCAAATTTTGCTTTGATTTATTTAATCACTGTGCTTTAGAACATTACACAAGTAGCAGTTTAAAGGACCTATAAGCAGACTCGAGAGGGAGATAACCAGGCCTTATACTTAGAGAAAGCCTTAGATTGAACTTAGTGAAAAACGAGGTTACAAAACACAGACACGTTTAAGTTTTAGAATGAATACAGGAGAGAGAAAATTAGAGCATGACACTTCCAGGGCCTGGAAGTATTTCATAGTTGTCAGAATTTAGAAGGAAGTTAGAAAAAAAATTGAGAGATTATATAGGAAATAATATATGGATAGATCTGGGAGAATTATTTAAGTCAGAACCCTTTAACTGGACTTTACACTAAAGGCAATAGAAAAGGTTTCAAGCAGGAAACTGGAAGAATCAATAAGATAAGAAATTACAAAATAAAAATCTGTAATAATAATAATCATAGTAAATACAATGTTAGTTGTAATATTAAAACCCCCAATTGCCTACTTGTAAAGATTATTAAGTTGGGACACTTTGGAAAATTAGATACAGAAAAAAAAAAAAAAAAGACACAGCAGTATTATAAACATGAAAGAGGACACAAGTGCAGATTTAAATATATATGTATATACATTGATTTAATGAAGTATTGTTGGGAGACAATTTTCCAAGGGCTACATATACTTATGTATGTCTGAGTGTATTGAGATTGCAAGGCTCTGACCACTCTTGCATCCAGGCCTTTTATTTTTCAAAATGTTTGTTCAACTAGAAATCCTGAAAGCTGAGATAATCTCTCTCTCTCTCTGGACAAAAAGCAGGATTGTTTACCATAGAAAGGAAAAATTTCCATAAGCTTGAGATTGCTCTGTGTGCAAATGTCCTTTAGTGTGCAACACACTGCCCTAGGAGGCTTCATCTGGCCCTCTGCATAAGCTCGTGGGACTTGGGGACAAAGGAAACTTGACAGACTCCTGTCATTCCTAGTATTGGCTATGCTATGAATAATTAAATTGTTTGTCTCTGACCCCGAGTTTCATGTCTTCTATCAACATCATGGAACTTTTAAAAAAAAGTATTTTTATTGATTTCAGAGAGGAAGGGAGAGGGAGAGAGACAAAAAAACATCAATGATGAGAGAGAATCCTTGATTGGTGTGCCTCCTGCATGCCCCACACTGGAGATCAAACTGCAACCGGGCCATGTGCCCCAACTGGACTCGAACTCTGACCTTCTGGTTCATAGATCGACCCTCAACCATTGAGCCACACTGGCCAGGCTGAAAGTCATTCATTTCTTTAACTCCTGAGCCTTAGAGAGATTGCATTCTACAGGTACTATTCTCCTTGCTTAAGTTATATATTCAGATTAATGACCCTCTCTTCTGTCAGCATTAGCACATAATGTTTGAAGATACTTTTCACCAAATAACTGGCCCAAACTACAAGAGGGTAGCTGAGGAATTACTACAAATCAACTAATCACAATGCAGCTCTAAGTTATAGCTATGGCATACACCATACACTTAGTAGATCAAAGGAGAAAATATGTAAAATTATTAAGTAGTGAGAACAGCCTGAAGGAGTAGAAACTATGCAATGGATAAGTGGCCAGCGGGCAAGTGCCTGGCCAAAATATTATTGTCATTTAAAGGGTATCTTGATTATCTGCACCTTGAGTATTCTAATCCACAGGCCAGACCTTAGACCTCTAAATGTCTTCTGTCACCTCAGAGAATAGAGAATATGAGTCAGGGGCTGCTGCTTTCTCCAGGCAAACACTAAAACAAAGTGTTTTGTTTATCCTGTGGAAAGAATTTATAATTAACAGTCCTCAATAATTTGGAAGAACTCTCTAAAGACTTTCAGTTATCTGCTATATTTTTACAATAATTTTAATTAATTAATTAATCTTTAAAATTCTTTATTATTAAGGCATTCTTTATGGCTGGAAATAGTTTCACACCCATAATATTCTTAATATGCCATATGATTAAACTTTATTATAATAAATTTAAAATTGTAATCTGTACTTTTTCTTCAGAATATATATTTTCAGGAAAATAAACCTGGATATTATCTAGTGTATAAGTTAAATGATTTCAATAAAATATGAAAATTTATTGAATTAATCAAGGTACTTAATTTGGTAGTTTTATTAATCCATGTAATAGCTAAAATAGTGATCCATATCCTAATTCATGTAATCTATGAATATATCTTAGATAGCAAAAAACATTAAAAATATTTTGCAGATGGAAATAACTATACAGATTTTTAAAATAGAGAGTATAATTTGGTGGACCAATATGATCACTTGAGCTCTTAACATCAGAAGAAAGGGAAACAGTAAGAAAGTAAAAGATGAAGATGAGGCTGAAGAGATTCAACAGGTAACAAGGACTCAAAAGATGTTCTGGTTTTGAAAAGAGAATAAGCGGCTATCAACTGACAGCCAGCAAGGAAATGAGGACATCAGTCATACTGCCACAATCAACTGAATTATTTAAATAAAACATGAAAGATCAATAAAACAGATGTCCAGAAATAAATATAGTCTAGTTGACATGTTGATTTTAGCCAGGTGATTTTACCCATGTTGGAATTCTGGCCCACAGAAGGGTAAGATAGCAAATTTGGGTTATCTTAGGCCATTAAATTTGTGGTGATTTTTTATAGCACCATTAGAAATTAATATAACTCATTCAGCCAATATTTATAAACTTTGCATTGCAAAACTGAAAATAACAATACAAAATGTTCTTTTTCATACAAATGAGGAAATCAAGTTTATAGAACCACTCTGAACCTCATTTTCCATGTCTCCTGCTGTGAATATGAAAATGCTGTGTCTAATGCAACAAATTAAGCACAGAATCCATAGTAGACTTTCAAAAAAGTTACTGATTGTTAGTACTAAATGCTTACTAATAGTTTTCCAAGAGCCTCACTTTATACTAGACACTGTCAATATACATTACATGACTTTTGTCCTTAAGAAGGTAATCATCAAATTTATTTTTAGTGAAGTGTAAAACTGAATTTTCAAACTAATAAATATGTATTAAAATGTGATTCATACTTGGTATTCCCAGATCCTAATCCAACACTATCTCTTCTATGTCTCCAATGAAACCTGATACTAAAATCATAAATTGTTTCAACAGTGTTGGAGTTTTATAAACTGATCAGATAGCTGAGAGCATACTAAACTAGTAATTGTGTTTGTAATTTTGTAGTTATGTTTATAATTATAGTCAATCTGTAGAGTCCACTATTGTTTATTCCTTCTTAAACTTGCAATATTTCAGGTCATAATCTACTGATTATGTAGGTAAATGCATAAGCAGGATCAGGGATATAAGTTTGTGGATGAAAGGGCATATGATATAGTGTTATGACTATATAGAATTTTTATTAGAAGATTATACATAAAAAATTGTAGACAGCCCCTGGGAAGGCACATGGGCATTCTTTAATTATTGTCAGCTGAACCCAAGGCAACAGACAAAGCCGTGTATTGGATACACATCTTACCAAAAAGGCAGATGTGTTCTCAGCATTGACTCTTATCTTTGTCCAGGTGTCAGGGAGTGTGTTTTGATATGTAAATCCAGTCAAGCACCAGGAATGCTCGGGCCTACTCATGAATGCAAATAATCTCCTTTGTCTTGACTTTTGGTGAAACCTCCTGGTATTTGGGGGTATAAAATAAACATGCTGTATCGGCTCTGGGTCACTGTCTCTCTAGCAGAAGAGGGCAGCGGTCCCACCTGGTTCCCAGCTTTTTCCTTCTATCTTTGTGTCTTGTCTCTTTCTTTCTTTTATTTCTCAATCCCCAGCAGCCTCTACTCGAAGAACTGGATCATCTCTCTTTCTGTGCTGGACGTGGAAAAGAGAGACCACACCATAAAAAATTATGGACAGAAAATGCCAAATAGCAAGATATGGAGATATTAGGTATGTTTGATGGCCTCGCTTCTTTAAATTTGCTCTGTTTCACACAAAATCTGCATGTGAATATTATAACAGTTTTAATTTTAATAATTAAAAATCAGAAATGACCAAGAAGTTTAATAGCTGAATGGATAAACAAATTGTGGTACATTCATACATAGAATGTTATTCAGTGATAGAAAGAAATGAGCTATCCTATGTAATAAAACCCTAATATGCAAATTGACCAAACAGTGGAACAACAGGTCACTATGACATGCACTGACCACCAGGGGCAGATGCTCAGCCAGAAGCCAGGCTCACAGCTGGTGAGTGCAACAGCAGTGGCAGGAGCCTCTTCCACCTCCACTGCAGGTGGGCAGTAAGGAGCAAGGGGTTCCAGATTGTGAGAGCCCCAGACTGCGAGAGGGATGTCTGACTGCTGGCTTAGGCTAAATTTCCCGGGTGGATCAGGACTAAGCCAGCAGTCAGACATCCCCTGAGGGATCCCGGAGTATAAGAGGGCACAGGCTGGGCTGAGGAACCCCACCCCAGTGCACAATTTTCATGCACCGGGCCTCTAGTCTATCTATAAAAAGACATGGAGGAAACTCCAGTGTATTTTGCTAAGTGAAAGAAGCCACACTGAAAAAGCTGTATATTACATGATTCCAACTATATCCATTACAAAAGAGCTAGTAGAATGATCAATAGTTTTCAGGCGGAGTGGGATGATGAATAGATAAAGTACAGGAAACGTTTTGAGAAGTAAAACTATTCTGTATGATACTCTAATGGTAGATACTTGACATTATTCATTTTTCAAAATCCATCAATATGTACAACACAAAGAGTGAACCTTAATGTGTTAACAAAAAATGTACCAATATTGCTTTATTAATTATAATGAACATATCGCATTAATATAAGATTTTAATAATGGGGAAACAATGTGTTTGGGCTGGGGTAAAGGGTATATGAGAACTTTTAGTATCTACTCAGTTTTCTGTAAATCTAGAACTGTTTGAAATATAAAGTTTATTAATTAAAAATGAATAAAACCAAATTAAAAAAAAATTGCTCTAAAGGAAGGATTTGCCACATAATATGGTGTCTATTTAAGCTGGGTAAAGTGACAACTTGTTATGCATAGCTGAGAGATTCAGATGCAGGGGTTAAATGGCCCATGTCTATTGTTTCCTTCTTTGTGTGCTAAAACTAAAAGCAGTTTAATAAACAGGCCCAGTGATTGTTCAAATACATTTTAGTTGTAAGAAAATGATGTGGATCTGTGTGTGTGCATGTGTTCATATACAAATACACTTTCCTGAGTATATGTCTATATAATTCAACAGAGATATAAGTGTACATCATATTAAGACTATCACATATTAAATATTTACTATATCTGTAGTTCTAGAAGTACAGATGGCATGATAAAACAGCTAAACTACTTCCTGCATGTCAGTTTTCTACGCTCAACATGAATGGTCATATATGCCATATAATAAGTCTGAGAAAAGCTAGTAAAATCTTTTTAAGGCTTCTGCAGCATTTAAGAAAAAGGCATTTGTTGTTGTGTGCCCTTCCTTTTTTCTCATAAATTCAACTCTCTAAAGTTTCAATAATCAATAAACACACACATACACATTCCCCATATTTGAAATCTGTAAAATATTTATATCCCCCCCATCCCTTTCTACATTAGTATCTAAGCTTATTACATAAATGGAAATGAGTTTCTTTGTGACAATTCATCAATATCTAATGGTCATATACCTTATTTTTATATCAATTTTCCTCCATGCCCAACCATCCTCATAAAAAAATGAGGATATTTTACCCAAAGGATGAACAATTTTGCTGCTTAGGAATAGAGGCTATTTATTGTTCCTATGTGCTCAATTATAGGTGGTGGAAGACATAACCATTATGACAGGTAGTGAAGCCAAATAGTTGGAAGAGACATATGAAATATCTTCAGCTGGGTTTTCTAATCCCTGTGGTGATAAGTAATGAGGGAACACATCATATTGCCACCAACCTCATTCACTTACACATACCTCTGAGGCTGGCTCTAAGACAGATCCTTTCTCCCCATGCTAAAGAAACAAAACAAAACAAAACAAAAAACTCAGCCTGCTTTCTATCAAATTTATTTTTCTGGCAGAGAAAAAAATAAAGGTAGGAAAAAGAGTTGTACATAGGAATAAAGCATATTTATTCCTCTATTCCAAGCTCAGCACAGTCTACTCTCAACATCAGTGTGAAGAATGATTAAATATAATATGCTCCCTTATTAGCAGAGTTTTGGAGTGAAAGAAGTCACTGGGAATAAGGCCAGGCCAATTTAGCCCTAATATTCTGATCCTTGTGAGTTAGAATGAGTCCCTAGACAAACACTCCAAACCCAGGCCCTCTCCAACATAGTTTACCTTAGATCCTCTAGGCTCAGTCCCATTATGTCCTTCAACCTTGTTCATAGTAACCACAAAAAACTCCAGAATAAGTCATTCCTCATATTCCAAAAATCCAGTCTCTATAAGCTCTGTAATACCTTTTTTTTTCTTCCATTTATCCTAATACCTGAATTCTTGACACCCTCATTATGTGCCTGTGGAATTATTTTACATTATAAGATAAACTATTTCTCTAACCATGTCCTTCAAATTATTTTTATTTTTTAAATATTTGTGTTGATTTCAGAGAGGAAGGGAGAGGAAGAAAGAGACATCAATGATGATAGAGAATCATTGATTGGCTGCCTCTTGCACGCCCTCCACTGGGGACTGAGTCCACAACCCAGCTCTGTTCCCTGACCTAGAATGGAACCATGACTTCCTGGTTCATAGGTCCACACTCAACCACTGAGCCTTGCTGGCCGGGCCATATTATTTTTCTAATGGAAACATGGATCTCCACTGAAGATACAGTTTCTACTGCTGGCTTCTCAAGTGATAGCTTTGCTCCAGCAGCTCTCATAGGAGTGAGCCTGGATATTTCCCTTAGATTGTATTCATGTTTTGAGGATGGTCTTCCTCTCTCTAAAGATTTTTGGCTTTGATTCTCATCAGTGATGGCGAACCTATGACACGCGTGTCAGCATTGACACGCGTAGCCATTTATGATGACACGCGGCAGCCTCAGCGGCCACATGCCGAGGATGAAACATTTGCGAAATAATGTTTTTTCCTCAAAGTGACACACTACCTGAGTTATGCTCAGTTTTTTGGCGAAGGTTGACACACCAAGCTCAAAAGGTTGCCCATCACTGTTTAGATTTTTTTTTTTTTTTTTTTTTTTTTTTACCCACTAGCCTGGTCATTGTGGATGTGACAGACCCAGGGTTTTTAAATATTAGGATTATCACACCACCCCTCTCTTCTGTTTTTTTTTAATATGATAGAAGATTTATTGTAGTTGTTAATCCTCACTCAAGGATATTTTTCCATTGATTTTTAGAGAGAGTGGAATGGAAGGGGAGAGACAGAGAGAAAGAAACATCGATGTGAGAAAGGCACATCAATTGGTTGCCTCCCACACACATGCGACCAGGGCTGGGATCCAGCCTGCAACTCAGGTATGTGTCCTTGACCTGAATCAAACCCAGATCCTTCAATCTGCAGGATGACACTATCCACTGAGCCAGACTGGCTAAGGCCCCTCTCTTCTTAAACCACCAATATGCATGCCCCATATTCAGCTTGATGATTTCAGTGAGCTGATGACTTCATGCCCTGTCCTCTGAGAATATTAGAGTCACCAGAAATTATCAGAAGGAGACTTCCCTGGCTGTATACAAAATACCCTAATCTAACAACATCTGTACTAACACACTCTGCATTATTGCAAAATGCCATAGTTGGAATATTGTTGCTTCATTTAAAATCAATCCCTTTACTACCATCTTCTCATAGCTTCAAGGGTGTTACTTCAGCAAGTTCCTTTCTCCCTTCTACAACATCAGTTCTCCCCTCTTATCAGCAATATTTTCATTATCACACAGTCTCTCATCAATAAAAGGTAATAATACTTTTATTTCACTTGCTTCATCAAATAAAACATTTTTCCTACATTTGCAGCAAAACTTGAAATTACTGACAATTACCATTGTTTCTACCTCCTCTCCATTTTTCTTTTAAATTTGGCAAGAGGAGGGTCACTCGGAAAACTTGACTAAAAGGGTAAAGAGAAGTTTCATGTCATAGAATTTTTGGAAAATTAAATAGAGAAGGGTAAAAGTCCAAGAGAGAAAGAGTACATAACCGCCATACATCAGTGAATTTCATTAATTTTTAGCTTTTTTTCATGAGAAAATTGCTTAGACAATTATGAAACATGCTTCCTGAAATCTAGGATAATAACAACAATAATAATAGTAGTAGTAATTAGCTAGTGTTTTGCCATGAACACATCCAAATATTTTATAAGCATTTCATGTGATACTAAAGAATCTCTAATATATAGGTACTACTATTATTCTCAGCACATGAGGAAATCCAGACATCTTAAGAAATTGTCTAAAGGTATCTTATTATTAATAATTAGAGATGAAGATTATACATTCTAGCTGACTCCAAATTCATGTCTTATACATTAAAACTCATTAAAGGTATACATCTGATAATGACTATTTTTTTGTTTATGAGAGCGGTGCCTCCTAGCAGTTAGATCATGATTCTTGTTTCTTAATAAATTTATTGAGATGACATGGGTTAACAGGGTCATATAGGTTTCAAGTGTATATTTCATATATATATATGTACATATATATATATGTATATATATATACACACACATATATATACATACATATACGTGTGTGTGTGTGTGTGTGTGTGTGTATGTGAGAAAGAGAGAGAGAGAGAGAGAGAGAGAGAGAGAGAATGAAGAACGGAAGTACATATTATAGATTATATCAACATGGCTAGTTACATTAAGTCACATCAAAATAACAATGTACACCACACTTTAAAACTTGGTTGGCTCTATAAATAAAGAAGGAGTTTCTCTGGATGGGACTGAGAGTCTTCAGAATATAGTAGACATTTTTCCCAACTAACTAAGAGCCGTAACCACTCCATTATTTAAAATTAGATCTTTCATATTCAACCTCAGTTAAAAATATATTATTGAACTTCGTTCATACATTAAAACTTTGTTTTAGAAAGTCACTACATATAAAATTTGGCTTAAATGTTTTAAATAGTATTTTTTAGTAAATTCTATTGAGGCCTTATAAACTGTTTCCTGCTTTTCATTCTTTTTGTGACTGAACTAATCAAGCTCAAGAAATTATATATTAAACTAGCTTTCCCGTTGCAGGAAAAATCCTGCAATAGGATTTCCTGGTGCACTCTACCCTGCCTCCGTTCCTCCCTTGTCCCCCGCCTCACCTTCTCCTCCAGCCCGCCCGCATTTCCTTTCACCCCGGCCCCGCCTCCGCTCCGCCCTTGCCGCCCGCCCCGCCTTCTCCTCCAGAACGCCCGCGTTTCCTTTCGCCCCCGGCCCCGCCTTCTCCTCCAGCTCGCCCACATTTCCTTTCGCCTCCGGCCCCGCCTCCGCCCTGCCCTTGTCCCCCGCCCCACCTTCTCCTCCAGCCCGCCCGCATTTCCCTTCGCCCCTGGCCCCGCCTCCGCCCCGCCCTTGTCCCCCGCCCCGCCTTCTCCTCCAGCCCACCACATTTCCTTTCGCCCCCGGCCCCGCCTCCGCCCCGCCCTTGTCCCCCGCCCCCCCTTCTCCTCCAGCCCCCCCGCGTTTCCCTTCGCCCCCAGCCCCGCCTCCGCCCCGCCCTTCTCCTCCCCCGCCGGCTTGCTTGCTTCTTCGAAGCTTTACTCCCTTCAGCTCTTGGCTTCTTTGGACGCTGTCTTGATATGCAAATTAGCCGCCATCTTTGTTGGGGTAATTTGCATACTCGTCCTGATTGGTTGATGGGCGTGGCTTGGCTGATGGGCGTGGCTTAGGTGTAATGAAGGTGAGGTCAATTTGCATATTTGTCTATTATTAGATTAGATGATTCACATGGATTTGAGACCATCATCTTTGCCCCTTAAGAAAGGTGTAGAAGAATGGGATGGTTTGACTAACTCATCACATTTACAAATCTGTAGCGATGGAGTGAATTATACACCAATGATCATATCTTCAAGCAGAACATACTTTATTTAAATCTTTTATCAGTTTGTACTAGCTAATCATGTGTGAGGAGTTATATCATTTTATTTCAAATGTTTGTCAACGTGTGGGATGACAGTACATAGGAAGAGAGCAGTTCTTTACTTGCTCTCAGCACTGAACGTTCTTTTGTGCATAAGTGGGAACTGAAATAATTTGATCGACATTGCTTCTACCTGAACAAGGTTAGACAACAATATATATATAATAATACAAATATACAAACTCATCAGTGTTTTAGCATGATTCCCACTAATGTAGTAAGATTGACACACTAAAATAAAAGCATAGATATTAATGAGTTGGTTTGAATAATTTTTAGAGAACCAAGTAAAATTTTTGTTTAGTTCATATAAATATAGTGACTCAAATGGGGAAGTTTGTCATATAAATAAGATCTAGTTAATTTACATAAAACTAAGATTACACACACACACACACACACACACACACACACATACTGATAACCATGGTAAGTAGTTCATGATATGGTGAATTTTAACATTCTCCAACTGTATTTTCTACTTATAAATTCTTATTGGAAAATAGCCTTCTAAATAATTGAACTACTAAAATCATTTCATTATTACAATTATTTTAAAATCAATCTAACCTTTGTAGGTAAATTATATAAAGATGTAACAGCCAACTCCAGGCTGATGTCACTTCCAATCTCAGCACCATGATTATCATTATTATTAGCCCTCAAATCTAGGCCTCTAGGTATTTTTGGTTCTTAATCCATTCCAGTTGGATGTATCCTTACAGATTAATAAACAATCAATTTAATAGAAAATAAATGGAAACAAAGTTCATATACGGCCTTTAGTATTTTAGGGAGAAATTCAGAGTCATTTTGAGGTGTCCTTTACATTAAATGCCTAGTATTTGTATTCCTTCTGCCTTACATTCAGCCCATGCCTGGATCTTTGTGATTTCAAAATGAGTGTATGAATATATATATTTGAATACATCATCCAAGTTTAAAAGAAAAAAAAAATCTCCATCTGGAAGCTGAAGAAAGTACGGTTCATCTCTTGCTTACTTGGCTCATCTACTCACCCTGGCATCTAGTCCTGTGCTGAAGCAGTGAGGATTATGTTAATGAGCTGTTGTGGGCAGGCTCTTCCCTAAAGGTCTGGATGTGTCCTCTCACAAGACCACCAAAAGCAGCGAGGTCTCTGACAGCACAAGGAAAAGATGGTAGCAGAAGATTTAGAGGCAACACACAAAGTCGTTCTCAGAAAGTGTAATAATACATGTAAACATACTGAACATAGACTGGAATGGTAGTTCATGGTATATATAAAACTACTCATGGATTAGAAGTCAGAAAGTATGGAATCATAGTGGCCGCTTTAGAACAACTGTGCTTCTTGAGAAGAATCAGAGACGAGATAGCATACCTCGGAGTTGATACAATGAAGGGGAATGAAGTATCACCCAGAAAAGACAACACCATATTTCCCCTCTCTGTCCTCACAATCATATAATAAATTACACAGAAGAGGGAAGAACTGACAGACCAGGAAACTCACAAACTAGGAATCCTGCCCTCTAACTAAGAGTAGAAAAGGATAAAAAATATCAATTCAAAACTGCTGTGGACAGTCAGATATTGCAAAATTCAGGTTCTCTACTTGGAGAAAGACTCTACAATAAATGAACCATGAAGCTGAAGAAAACTCACACAACATTGCAAACTGAATTAAATCTCCAAAATAAATATATTATAAAAATGAAATATCAGAAAATCTAATAATAGATATATAAAAGGATTAAAAATAAAAAGAAAGTTGATTGAAATCCAGAAATGAATATATGTAAAAGAGTGAGGAAATAAACTGTTTCACGACACTACTGAAATTTTAATGGTTCTTGTTGTAGCAGCACAACTTAACCTATTCTGCCTGATACAAGTATTCATGTTAAAAAAAATAAAAACAAGCTAGAATTTTTGTGAAATAAAATATGTAAATAATAAATTTAAAAATGACTACCAAATTCTAAAATTGATGAACTCTGGCCTATTATATCAGAAGTCTTTGGGGCCAAGCCAAGGAATTATTATTCTTAAATGGTTCTCCAAGTTCATTGCTATGGCTGCAGACCTCCTTTGGTGAAATGAAGTCTGTACATAATTATGAAAATGATACAGTGAAAATCTGCTTCAAAACAAAATTGATCATTATAGAAATTGTTATTTTTCCTTTTCAGAAGATAATTTATTATTTCAATGTGATTCCATATCATCATGCATGATTTGCAGCTGTTGATATTTTTTCAAAATTCTTCATTTTTAAGATGATTGCTTTGTGCAGTTTGCACTTCCTCTATTCGAATTTGCCTCATCCTCTGAAAAACTACTTGTTTCAGAACTGGAGCTCTCATTAAAGTTCTTATGGCTGATTGCAGATGATGTGAACTGCATAATCACAAAGCTTAGTCACATAGCTTGGAACAAGTATGGCATCTAGTCTTTCTTAGAAAGTCATTAGGTAAAATTTAACATCTTTAGAACTAAAATAATCTTTTCTCCTTAAAAAAAAAGTTATTTCCACCTGCCCTCAATTTCATTTTGATATTACACTTTAGCTTTTTTTATTCCCATAATGATTTTTCTTTCTATACTTTTCTATTTATTTCAACTCATCATCATCATTAACTTCTGCATTTTTGAAAAAAAAAATCTTTATCATTTTTCCCTAGACCAATACCTTTAATGACTTAGGATGTAACAATCGGTCCTTAATATTTACCTTTATCTTTCAAAAAAATTCTCATCACTCTTAGTATTGTCATTTATATATAATCTTTATTGTGGTGACTCTGATTAATATTATTTTTTATTCATTAGCCCAGCACACATAAGATCTGGTTGCACCTTTAGGAAAGATTTCCCTTTGATTTATTTGTAAACATGAAACATAAGAGGCCTGCCAGGAGACTTATGTGTTGATAAGCAATCCAAAAATTTAGGTATGATGCTCTGTAAAGCGAGTAATGTCTTCAGAAAAGGCTGTGTCGACATGGAAAGATTGAGGACCTGGACACGCTGAGTTAAAGTGTGGTAAAGAAGAAAGTATTCCAAGAGTAATTCATGTCCTATGCTATCCATCATGCAATTTCATATCATTAATAATATTTCCTAAATGCATTGTCTTCTTAATAATATATTAAATATTAAATTCTGCATGTTGAATTGCTAATCTTCAGAAAATGTCTATGATATTTAAAAGCTATAACTTTTTCAAGGTTTTATATTATGGTTTTAGTTGTGTCTTACAAATGATATGACAAACTCTTGACTCCCAATACCACACAATGCAATCTTATGTAGAAGTAAGTTCATTACAAATTTAATTAGTTATATTAAGATGATGTCACTCTGTCCTGCTGGTGTGGCTCAGTGGTTGAGCATCAACCGATGAACCAGAAGGCCACAGTTCGATTCCCGATCAGGTACATGCCCGAGTTGCAGGCTCGATCCTGGTGTAGGGTGTACAGAAGGCAGCTGGTCAATGATTTTCTCTCATTATCAATGTTTCCATCTCCCTTTCTCTTTCCCTTCCTTTATTAAGTCAATAAAAAATATATTTTAAAAGATGATGTCATTCTGAATTAGGTTGTGTCCTTACTCAAATATGACTGGTATCCTTACAATTAGGGAAGAGACACACAGGGAAAACATCACATGGTGACAGAGGCGGAGACTGGAGTCGTGCAGCTGCAAGCCAAGGAATGCCTCCGATTGCCCCATGTCAGAAACCAAAAGCAAATCACAGATTCTCCCATGCAAACTTCAGAGGGAAAGTTCTTGCCAATAACTTGATTTTTTACTTCTACCCTCTAGAACTCTGAAATGATACATTCTTGTTGTTTTAAGCCACACAGTTTATGGTACCTTGTTAGAGTATCCCTAGGAAACTGATAACACTAGTTAAAATAACATTCCATCTAGTTTGGATCATATCTCCCTCAGAATTTATGGGCTACATATCCCTCAAATATCAATGAACCCGTTTGTAGTGCACTTAATACTATGTTGCTTTCTTCTTTTTTTGTTAGTAATCTAATACATCCTATATCATAAAAGCGTACTATGCAAATTGTCCCCTCAACAGGGAGGTAGTTCTGGAGTTCAACCAAGGGGCGGGGCTGGCGGGGGGAAGGGAGGGAGTACTCGGCTGGCAGCTGGCAGCTGCTAGGGACCCTACCAGTACACAAATTTCATGCACTGAGCCTCTAGTATAATACAGAACTTTATATCCATAAACATCAATGTTGAAAAATTAAACTAAAATTTAGAAAACTCAGCCAAGCAGAGCAGTATAATGACCAAAGCACATTATGTTTATATATATTGCTTTCAGAGAGGAAGGGAGAGGAAGAGAGAGATAGAAATATCAATGATGAGAGGGAATCATTGATTGGCTGCTTTCTGCAAGTTGGACTGAGCCCACAACCCAGGCATGTGCCCTTGACTGGAATCGAACCTGGGACCCTTTGGTCTGCAGTCCAACACTCTATCCACTGAGCCAAACCAGCGAGGGCTGCACATTATATTTTGATGAACATCTATTCTAATTGGTCAATGATCATTTTATACTTTTTCTTGAATATATTAACTAGCCCTACTGGTATACATCATTAAAAGTGTCACCTTGAATATATTAACTAGCTCTCCCGGTATACATCATTAAAAGTGTCACCTTTGAAAGTAAAAAGCAAAGCTTGATACTTAATTGATCATAAAACACTCAAGAAAAGATGAACTTTACAAAAGCAGAAATGAAATCCCAGAAATGATAACTTTAAAAAAACAACAACGTTCTGTGGAGATTGAAGTAATAAACTAATCTGGAGCATAATATTAACTGCAAAATGGCTATGACATTGGAAATGCCACTTGTGTTTTCCTTTCAAAATATATACATTTAAATATCTGTGAAATGTTATCAATGTGCATCAACAGAAATACTCAAATCTTCTACAAAACAGTTTGTAACATCCATGATTATCAGCTATGGAAGAAACTATTTCAATCCATGTCTTGATTAGAGGTGCAAATGAACCACAAAAGAAGAATCAACTAGTTAAAATACTTCCTTAATATGAGAGGAATAAAACCTTTCACACCGTCTGTTTTAGTTTATAGAAAGTCACACCTTAGGTCCTTTTAAATTTATCTAAAATTGCATGAGGTTACTATTGGTTTGGATTTCCTAGAAATGTTTAGAATTATTAGTTTATTCATATCAACAGGAAGGAAGTTTGGATTCTTCATTTTAAATGCCGGGAAAATTCTGTTTTGACTTCTCACCCTGTTACTTCCCTCCTGATGAAGGCAGTTAGCTGTATGCTAGAGTGAAGATCCTGCTGTGGTGTTAATCAGATGAGAGAAGACCCTGCTGAGGATTGTGGTAAATACACCAGGAGAGTTCATCTCTTTCTGAACTCTCTATAGGTCTTCATTCTTCCGCACAGCAACAGCGATACTAATTAAAAATAGAGGCTAATTATAAAAGGTTATCCTTCCTTTACAAGTTAGTATAATCTTTTCCACCAATGAAAAGGATGTGTTTATATTCTTGTGGCTCTTTTGTGTAGCTCTTTTAAATTAAAAAAAGAAGTTTTAATATGGCTATTTCTGCAAATGATAAATGTTCCTCTATGCAGGGTCATATTTTTCATCCTTATTTAGGCATGATTTGGTCCCTAAACCCTCCTCATGTATTAATAAGTAAACCTTCTATTAAACTTTATGGCTTATAAAATTGGTATCCTGCTTCAAAAACCAATCTTTATTTGCAGAAGCTTAATAAAAATCAACTAGCCAATGTTTTGTTTTGTTTTTCAAAAATGAATCTGATGTCAATGTATGCATGTATCTTTCATGGTATTTCATCTAACCCTATTTTCTCATTAAATTTAATCCAAAAAGTACTAGGTATTGCAAATGAATAAAAATAATATTTACTAATAAAACTTTCTCAGTAAATAATAAAATCAACCTTAAAAATCACATATGTATTAGCAACATATGTTAGTCATAGATAATGGAGAAAATAGTAAAATTGTGCTAAAAGGATATGAATGGGAATGTTATGATAAGAAAATCTTGTGCATTTTATGTGCTTGGTTTAAATGTGAAGTAATAATTTAAAAATTAGAACATTTGCTGTACTCTAATTATTTTTTTTTACTTTGCATAAAAAGTATTAAACTGTCCAAAAAACATTCTCTAAGAAAGTAAACAGTTCTGACTCATAAGCACCAGATAAAGTTCTAGCAATCATTCCATGAAATCTGGGACAAAGAAGCTAATTGAGTGTATTATTATAAAACTCAAGAGGGAGAAACAACAAGTTCAGCAGAACTGTCAAAGGGTTAGAATATCTCCACTGTTTATAGGATTAATCGCTCTGGAAACACAAGATCTGAAGCAAATCATGAAAGAAGAAATCACATTTTAAGTGCTAAAGTGACTGAAGTTTGGGTTTTCAATTTAATCCTTCATCAAATTATTCTAAAACACACTTGCTATTTTAAATCAAATAGGTTAAATATTAACATATTACTTAAAATTAAATCTTATTTCACAAATTTTGTATACTGGATTTCTGTATATAGATGATGCCAGTGCATTGCAATTTCTTAGAAATTTTTGATATCCAAGTTTATTAAACTCTATAATCATCTATGATCATCTTTTGTTAATTATTGAGTTTATTTAGTTTTAAAATTCAGAATATATTGTTGAAGTAAAGAATACATAATTCAGATTTTCTCTGTAGACATTGTCCTAATAATGAACTATTTGTGAAAGCCTGACCTTCCAATGCCCTGCTAGACTACCAGAAATGGCTTTGACAGCCATGAACCTTATGTGTTACTATGTAATGAGTTCTAATTCAGTACTGTTTAGAAGGCCTCAATATATGGCCTTGTACTGGAGAGGTAGTATGACAAATAGAAAGGAGAAGAACAAAGTAAAAAGCTTGGTTTTCAATTATTTAACCACATAACTTTTAGGAAGTTAATTAATATATTAATGTATAATTTATAATTTTCTCATCTAAGTTATGAGAATCCAATGATATAATTGAATTTAGGAATGTAAATGCATTTATGTAAACTATAAAACATTTATAAATATTATAGAGAGCTTACATCATCCTGAATTTACCAAATACTCCAATATTTGATATACTTATGGGAAATGTGAATATTCTTTGAGAAGGATAAATCAAAAATACAGAAAATATACTAAAGAAATTATTTGATAACTTGTGAACCAAATATATATGAGCATTTTATAATCGAGCTTTCCTGTAGCTCCTCTTGACTAACAAAATGTTCAACTTCTATTACCCTTATTAATTTACAAAATTCAGTAATAAAAATCACATCTCTTCAGCAAGTGAAAATATATTCATGGGTTGCACCATTACAGCGTCATGGGTGATAGACAATTGCAAAACTGTTGGCTATAAATCTTCAAAACAAATTAAATGAATACTCCTATTTCTGATGAAATAGCACAATCTCTCATTCTGCTCAAATTAATATGAAATATTGCAGCATTCTCCTTGCAGGTACCATAATGCTTAGAAAAATTTTGCTAGTGAACGGTCCTTATTGAAAGTGTATGCTAACCAATATGTGTTAGTTATAAGTTCTGGAACTTTTCTAGCAGTTCACAAGAGTTGATCCTCAAAAGTCACAGAATTTGCTAACTAAAATTAATTTGGAACCCCAAAACCAATACTTGTAGTACTTTTATGACCATTTTAGACATGTGCAGACAGTGGAAAACTTGAGTCACCCAACATTCAACTTGAACTTGTTCCCTGCTCAGGTTGAAGAAGGTAATGCTCTTCCTTCTTGTTTTAGCTCTCACATTGTAAGCAAGTGTCCTTTTTGTGATCTATTTAGTGACACATTTTTAGGATTTTTGTGTTTTTTCAATTTCACTGGCTCCCAAGTATAGTGACTGCAATCCGCCTTATGGAGAACATAGGTGTGTTAGATAAGCTTAATTTAGGCATGAGTTATAGTGCTGTTGAATGTGAATTAAATGTTAATGAATCAATGACATGTGTTTATGTGTGTATACATTTCTTATTTATATAAAATGAGGAGTCTAAACATAGCAACACACATAACAAAAAGTTTTCTATTGTTGGCTTGACAAAAATATTGTGTTCAGAGGCCCTAACCGTGTATTTCCCCTAGAAGCAATGGTTCAGAATTCGCTAATTCTGTTCTCTGAGACTTTACAGAATATAACTGCTGTGAGTAATGAGAATGGACTGTATTTCCCTAGCTTGATCATTTTTTACTCATAAATATATATTAATTTATTACCAAGTATCAAGATGGATTAGTTGCATTAATCACACTCCTTGGTATTTACTTAAATGAGTTGAAAATTTATGTTCACACAAAAACCTGCACATGAATGTTTATAGCAGCTTGATGTATAATTGCCAAAGCTTGGAAGCAACAAGGTGTCCCCCAGTAGAAAACGGGTAACCAAACTATGGTACAGTCAGACCATGTAATATTATTCAGTAATATAAAGAAATGAGTTACCAAACCACAAATAAACATGGGGGGATCTTAATGCTAAATGCAATAAGTCAATCTGAAAGGCTACATATTATAAGATTCCCATTTGATGACATTCTTGGGAAGATAAAATTATGGAGACAGTAAAAAGATCAGTGGTTGGCAGGGGGTCAGGAGAAGGGAGGGGGGGAATGAATAGGGAGAGTACAGAAGGTTTTTAGGGCAGTGAAACTACTCAGCATGACACTGTAATGTTAGATACATGTTATCGTACTTTTGCCAAAACTTACAGAATATAATGCTACACCAAGAGTGAATCCTGATATAAACTGTAGACTATAGTTAATAAAATAATCAATATTTTCTCCCAATTATAACTAATATGCCCCACTAATTTAATATGTCAATAACCACTGATTGAGTATGGGGATGATGGTGAAGAGGCGAACATAAAATTTCTATGCAATTGAGCAGGAGCTCAATTTTTCTAAAAACCTGAAATTGCTATTAATTTAAAAAATAGATTAGGTAAGCTTCTCAATTAAAATAAGTAAGTTTAGCTAATTTAGCATAAATAAGATGAGGATTTCAGAGAAATAATAACTCAAAAGAAATAGGTTTTGGGACACCTAAAAGCAACAGTGGAAATTATAATACAGAATTATCACAGCATCCACAGGTAGGAATACTCCACCCTGCCTGCTCTCTGGCCAATATAACTGCCATTGAACACAGAATGCCATAACAAACATCGACCCTAGTTCTATTCCTGAAAACTTGAACTTGTGGCCACAGCCACTACCCAAAAATACAGGTTTCTTTTATTACTTCCTCTTTGCATCACCAGCTCCTGACTGAAAGTTCATGGTTTGCTCTGGCAAAGAACTTAACCTTGATCTAGTGCCTGCACCTTAGACAGTAAGAAGACTGCCTTCAACAAAGAGGTTTATTATAAGAATTCTCCATGCACAGAAAAGAGGTTTAGATTCTGAGCAGCCGAAAGGAATATTAACTGTCTACTGCAATGAAATAATGTGTTAATAGAAAAGGCAATATAAAGGTATAATCAACACAGCACTTCTATTCATTGTAAAAATTGAGTAGTCAACGATTTAGCAAGAAACAGTCATATTGTTGAAAACTCAGACACCAAATTAAGATTTGATATGTACTTATTTTTTTAGATGACAACTATGGCCTACCTAATGTTTATGAAGTTAACACTTTCATTCTTTTTTTCCCCCCTAATAACAATCTGGACAACTTCCTGTTTTACTCCTATTTTTACAAGCAAATTACTTCAAAGAACATTCTACCTATGCTAGACTTCATCCACTGCATCCAGTTTTCTGTTCTGATAATTTCACTGTAATCACTATCATTAAGTTACCGATGCCCTATAAACTTTTTCTATTTTAAATTTTATTCCAGCTTTTCACAAAGTTGCAACTACTTACCCTGTTGAGGAATCCTGCCTTGAAACATTATACCTATGTATTTTCATCTACTTCTTAGATTGCTTCTTTTTTAAAAATATATTTTTATTTATTTCAGAGAGGAAGGGAGAGGGTAAGAGAGATAGAAACATTAATGATGAGAGAGAATTATTGATTGGCTATTTCTTGCACGTCCCCTACTGGGGATCAAGCCCACAACCAGGGCATGTGCCCTGAACAGGAATCGAACTTGACCTCCTTGTTCATAGGTTGATGCTCAACCACTGAGCAACACCAGCCAGGCAATTTCTTTGATTGCTTCTTGGAAATTATTTAAGAATCCCAAAAATCTAGATAGTCATAAAGCATCTTTCCTCTATTTACTTTCTCCTGGGGGGACTCACTCAAGTCTGTTCCTTAACACCTCTCACATAACTCCTAATTCTTCCACCTAATATTTCCACTTTCCTTTGACACAGACCCAAATTTCCCCCAGTGTGTCTAGAGCTGTCCTCTAATATCCATGATCCCTTCTAAATTAAGAAACCTTTCAAAACTGAACCAAGTCATCCACCTAGTACTTTTCTAACTTAAAGACATTACTCCACACAGATACGTTAAAACTTAAACATTGTCCTAAAATGGGCACTCACTTGGTTGTCATAGCCAACCTGTCTCATAGTCCTATACATTCTGCCGCCTAAATAGCATAACCCTTTTCACTTTTCTTTCTATTCTCAATGCTTTAGTTAGACCCTTATTTTTTCATCCCCAAAGCTATTACATGTTTAACTTTTTCCTCTCCAGTCACTTCCCTCTATAATCTCTTTCCCACAATTTTTATAGTGAGTTCTAGCATAGACAAAATGTCCTTCAAATTCTTGTGGGCTGACACACCTCTTAAAATAAAGTTCATGCCTTGCCCTGGCCAGGTGGCTCAATTGGTTGGAGCATCATCCCATACACCACAAGACTGCAGGTTTGATTCCCAGTCTGGGGACATACTGAGGTTGCAGGTTCGAGGAACATTTGGGAGACAACTGATCAATGTTTCTCTCTACATCTCTCTCTCTCCCTTCCCATCTCTCTAAAAATCAATAAAAACATATATTTGGGTAAGGATTAAAAATAATGATACATAAATAAATAAAGTTCATGCCTTAAATTGGCAATCACAACCTTTCACAATGTGGTGCCTACTACCTGTTTATTTTAAGTCTGGGCTTTGTTTGTAATGTGAGCAAATTGTCACTCAACTGTTTGCATTTGCCTACATATGTCTTCCTCTTTTACAATTCGATGGCAAATTGACAGGTAGGTGATGTATAGTAAAGATATAGGGCTAGGATTTAGCTAAATCCGAGCATGAATCCTTGATTTTCAACTTACCTGTAAGTTAAACAAGGTCCTTTCTTGGGGCTTCAGTTTCTTGATTTGTAAGGTGGAGATCCCTATATGTGTTGAGTTATAAACAATTTAGTAGAGCTCAAGACTTTGGTACATAGTGTTCAATGAGTTCATTTTTATCTAGACCCTGCAGAAATCTCTTGTAATCCACTCTTTTATTCATTCAATTATCAGTTTTCAGTATCTACTACTTGTCAGACAATGAGAAGTATGTATATTTCCATGAACAAAGCAACCATATTTCCTTTCATTGCTCTTGTCCATTTTTTTTTTGCTTTTGATAATTCTGATCAAAATGGTTTTCCCCTATTACCTGTCTGGGAAACCACATTTTCAGTTTCACTGAGACAAATCACACATGCATTTTCTCCCTCCCAAAGTTGTAAAATTTACTCAAATTAGCCATAATGCCAACTTGTACACATCCATTATAGTATTCATTAATTGATTTCAGTTTATCTATTTGTTTTTACTAATAAACAATAAATGTTTGGAGCACAGAATGCATATCTTATCACTTCAGTAGCCACCCATGAAAAGTAGCACATAATAAATAAAAAAGAAAAATTATCCTATTCTCAGATTTCTTATATTTACATTTCTTCAAATATATTTTAAAGTGATATATGAAGCACTATGCTAAAAAAAAAAGCTTGCTTGGAGATTAAGAAATATAAAAATCACTGCTGAAAATCAATTTAAGTTGAAAAGACACTTACATGAAAAAAAATTTTAAAGGTTAAATTGAAATATAGTGCCTTTCGGTTTTTTGACTAATTAGTAGTTCAGGTAATAAATTCCATAGGCATTCAGGGCAGAGAAACATCACTGTGGATTACTCCAGTTAAGTGAAATTTCCATGGAGAGTTCAACTTTAATGAGAGGAGAGAAAAGACAAGGACATTCCAGGTGGTAGGATGAGCTAAGCAATGGAGAAGAGCCAGGGATTTGTGGTTTATTTTATGGGGAAACTATTAGATGAATTTTCTAATGTAAAGTATTCACTTAGGAAAGTAGTGAGTGATAAATTTGGAGACATACAGACTGGCTTAGGATAGATTTGAAAGCCAGGGCTTTAGTGGGGCTGTATGATTTAGGTACAGAAGGGTTATGGCAGTTGATTCCGGAGATGGAGTTACAAAGCATTGTTTCAGATCATCTGGTCAGGTTGTGACGTACTGGACAGTTTGCCTTCAGAGTATCTCTAGATCTGCAGAGATAGTTGAAAGCCAATGATAATAATCTATGTAAATTAATGAGGATTTAGACCAGGGTTTTGGTACATTCTTAGGTTTTCTAGTGAATGTAATTCAGTCTTTTTTGTTGTTGTTGTTGTTAATCCTCACCTGATCATATTTTTCCATTGATTTTGTAGGGAGAGTGGAAGAGAGAGGGAAAGATAGAGAGAAACATCAATGTGAGAGAAACACATCATTTGGTTGCCTCCTGCATGAGCCCTGATCTGGGGAGGAGCCTGCAACCAAGGTATGTATTCTTGGCGGGAATGGAACACAGGACCCTTTGGTCCGCAGGCTCATGCTCTATCCACTGAGCCAAACCAACTAGGACTAATTCATTCTTGATGTCAAAGTGATTGCCACATCTCCGAAGAAAATATGAGTTCTTCTAAAATACATATGCAACCATTTTTATAATAATTGTTTGAGATAAATAATATAGGTATTTCCTTCTCATTCATTAGACATTTGTTATTACACTGTGGAAGAGAGAAAATGATTGGAATAATTTCTGCTTTCATAATGGTTATTATCTATTATAAAGATAGTTGAATTTATCAATATGATATCAAAAATAATGTGGTGGATATTGTAAGGGTTTATAAAAATAAGTCTATGGGACCACAATTCTGGCAAGTGAATTTCCACAGAAATATTTGTGCAATTTTGATTAATGAGATAATTGACAGGTAGCTACTTTAACCTCCTCTCTAAGTTCCCATGACTGTAAATAACTTACGGGTTTAATGTTTTTAAAGGAATACAGCAGAAGTTGGAAACTCAAAAGCTGCATGAAAACTACTAATATTCTCATCCTGAATAGCTGATGTTTAAATTGTGTAAGTTTTAACGGATTTTCATGATCGTAGGTCATTTTTTTGGTATTTTCTGTTTTGGGAACTAGAACACTGTGTTATCTCAGCTGATTTGAGGTGGAATGGTCAAGTCATTGGGTTCTTTTAGGAAACCCATCTGAGTTAGCTGGGATTTAAAAAAAATATATAAACTAAGGCAGATGACTTCATTATTGCACTTATTCTATTTCATATGTCTCATTCTTCTACTTTTTCCATGAGGAAGGTTTCTGTACTTAAAGAAAGCTTTTGTTATAGTCATTGTGGTTCCTCTTCCCCTCCTCCCACCTCTACACAATTTTCTTTAGGACAGAAAAATCATTGGAATTCCAGGTTGTTTTATATCTTGAAAGTCTTATCTACTGTCAAGAAAGAAATGAATTGGTCACTGCAGATGAATTGGTAATAAACAATGTCTTGGGAATCTTATTTCATATTCTGATACTGTGACAGGGAAAACTCTCATGCTTGGAGGAAAACAATGCAGGGGAGCAAGCCATCCACATCACTGGGATGAGGTCCTCAGTGGGTGGGGTCAGGGTAATTTCTAGAAAAATAAATATGTCAGCTCCACTCACTGGCATAATTATATAATTATACTGGTGTAATTATATATATATATATACTAGAGGCCCAGTGCACAAATTTGTGCACCAGTGGGGGTCCCTTGGCTTGGCCTGTGGGACTGGGCCTAAACCAGCTCTCCAACATCCCCTGAGGGATCCCGGATTGCAAGAGGGCTCAGGCCAGGCTGAGAGACCCCATTGGTGAACTATTGGGCTTGGGGAGGGATGCGGGAGGTTGGCCAGCCAGGGAGGGATTGCAGGAGGGCTCCAAGGCATGTCCAGCCCGTCCTGCTCAGTCCTGATCTGCTGGACCCCAGAAGCAAGGTAACCAATCTGCTGGAGTGTCTGCCCCTTAGTGGTCCGTGCACATCATAGCGAGTGTTTGAGCAGCCTTAGCATTTCATTAGCATATTACGCTTTGATTGGTTGAACGGACGACTGGACAACCAGACACTTAGCATATTAAGCTTTTATTATATAGGATATGTATACACATACACACACACACACACACACGCACACACACACATATATATATGTGTGTGTGTGTGTATGTGTGTGTGTGTGTGTGTGTGTGTGTGTGTATATATATATATATATATATATGTGTGTGTATATATATATATATGTATAATAATACATATATTTTCCACATAATGGAGTATATATAATATGCATCACCCCTATAATGTAGGATAAGGATAAGGTCCATGCCAGGCTTCCCATCCTGACAACTGAACCGAAATACCATCTGCACCCCCTTCCCTGAAATCATTCCCTCAAATATTGTTGCCTGGCTGAAGAACTGTTGGTGAGATTGGATAAAAGACAAAGACCATATATTATGTGAGTTATGCTCTTAAAACTCTGAATACACACACACACACACACACACAAACCATAGTCCTACCTGTGTGTTACCTAATTTTTCTTTTTAATAATAAAAGCAAAAACTTATAAAGGTGAATTCTTTAACTATTGGTAGACAGATAGTAAAATAAAAATGAGAGAGCTGAGAGTCCATCTTAATCAGTGGGGTCTCAAAATATTTTTTATGTCTTTCTAATGTTACCCTAACACAAAAAAAATGAAATTTATCTGAATATAATAATATAATATCTAAAAATATCTAATCTGCTTCTTAGATCAGAAGGTGTATACATTTGCTAGGGCTGTCCTAACAACATACCACAGACTGAGTGGCATATGCAATAGAAATTCCTTTTCTCATAGTTCTGGGAGCTGCAAGTCCAAGATCCAGGTGTCAGCATGTTTTGTTTCTTACTGCAGCCTCTCTCCTTGACCTGAAGATGGCCTCCTTTTCACTATGTCCCTCACATGGCCTTTCCTCAATGCTTGAACATCCCTGTTGTCTTGCGTGTACAAACTTACTCTGCATTAAGGACTTCAGTCAGATTAGATTAGGATCTACCCTCGCAGCCCCATTCTAACTTAATTACTTCTTTAAAGGCCCTATCTCCAAATATAGTCACACTCTGAGGTACTGGGATTTAGGGCTTCAACATATGAATTTGGGGGACAGAATTTATCCCACAATTCAGCCCATTCAGGAGGTAATTGTGGGATAAGCCAAAGAACATTAAATTTGAAATCAGAAAACCTGGATTAAAACAATTTCATGACATTTAATAAGCAACTCAAAATCTCTGAATTCATTTGTCACCTGCATATAGTAATAATAATACCCATCTCAAGGTAATTGTTATATGATATCATATAGAATAACTGCCATATTGCCTTATCCACATTAGTAATACATTTATTGAATGTGTATGTTGTATACAAGTCACCATGCGTTTTTGTACATCCTAAGATTAAGAAAATAGTGTGATAGAAAATACTAAAATTTAAATAAAGTCTCTTCACTTTGCATTTGTAAACAACATTTTTGTGAAGAACATATTTGAGCATAATATATTGAATCTGTCCTAGAATTATGATAGCATTTAAAACAGCTTCAATCTAAACACTTTAGTTTTCCAAAAAGCTCCTTTTTATGCATCATTGATTTATAGACAGTTGTCACAAACAGGATAGGCCCATATGTTAAAAGCACTTGCCATTTTCTTTTGTAACTGCCCTCAATCAGATTCAACAGATTAATGGTTGTAATAATCACCCATCCTGATTTTCAACTTCAGAGTCTTAACTACCCTACTATTTCAGGTCTGTCCCTTAATCTGCATCATTAATCTCTTTAGGACTTAGTATTGTCTCTTTTTAGGCATATTGATCTGCATTTAATTTGTATATGTTTTGTAATGTCCCTTTTCTAGCATGGATTTTCATAGCAAAGTATTCTTGTTGACTGATAAATTGGTGTGCTTTCACATTGCTTCTCCCTCCTTACCTTTTATTACCCCACCAAATCTCCTTGAGTCCACTATTTTACATGCTTTAACCTTTCATACATCTTTGTAATATCCTTTCATGTAAGATCAGGTACAGTGGGCTGACTGTATCTTCTAGTGCAAATTAAAAACCCATTTGTTCAGCTTGACTTATACTTAGTGACAGCGCTCTGTATTTTTCACTGTGCTGTGAATACATGAAGGACACAGCATTATACTCTGTCTGCATTGTGAGGTAAATGTGATTGGAGTAATTACTATTGTCTAAGTTTTTATTCCTTTTTTTCATTAAAGCTGTTATATGCCAGGAACAAAGATAAATAATACTCAATACCTGGTTTTTATTAGTTTCTGCCTTTGTTAAATGTGAATGGCAATAAGTAAGGCTATAAAAATTCATAAATAAAACATTAGCACATTTTTAAATAGTACAGGTATAAATGTCACTAATGAAGTAAGAATAAATATGTGATGTTAATTATACTGGTTTGCCTAAGTGTACAATTTGAAAGGAAATGGAGTGCTTGACAAGAATGAAAACAGGAAAATCAAATATATTGTTTTCTTCTGGTAGGGAATACTAATTTTTTAATACCATACAAGAGTAGGTCATATTACAGGCTCAGATATGCGTTAGACCTGTTTCACAGAGTGATAGTCTAAGCATGATAGTCATGTATGGCTATTATAATTCGTCAGCTGGCCCCCTAACTGATCTGATATACATATATACATACATATACATATATATATATATATATATATATATATACACACACATATATATATATACATACATACATATACATATATATATATATATATATATACACTATGTCATAGAGTATGTTTTTCTTTCTGTTTCTTTGGAGTCAAATAGCACACACTATTTCCTTCATCTTTTTCTTCTGCAAATCCTTTTTTCTATGTAACAATTACTTTTTTTAATATGCAAGGTACATGAAAACCAAGTGTGGTGGAATTATATTTAACCAAGTGTAAATAAACCAGGTAGTAACATTTAAAACATCAACTGATAAGTAAAGTTTATGAATTGCAAACAATGATTTTTAAAATGTATTTGCTTTGCTTTGTTTGCTTGACCTAGAAAGCAAAAAGAAATAACTTTTAGATGTCTCATTGTTTCTTTTGGAATGGGTTGGGGATATGGACTATCACCTCACCCTTAGAGTAAACAGTATTCTAATAATGCCTTCAAAAGATTAACTAAAGCCAAAACCGGTTTGGCTCTGTGGATAGAGCATCAGGCTGCGGACTGTGGGGTCCCAGGTTCGATTCAGGTCAAGGGCATGTACATTGGTTGCGGGCATTTCCCCGGTAGGGGGTGTGCAGGAGGCAGCTGGTCGATGTTTCTCTCTCATCGATGTTTCTAGCTCTCTATCCTTCTCCCTTCCTCTCTGTAAAAAATCAATAAAATATATTTAAAAAAAAAAGATTAACTAAAAATCATTCACCTGTTCTCTACTCATTGAACGGCATTGTGTCCCAGAAAAAAACAAACACACACAAACAAAATCATCATTCTGTTTGCTTCATAAAATTATGTTGCCTTATATACAACAATGGTAATAATTAAGTAAGTTTAGTTTGTATATTATTGCAAGACCCTATTTTAGTGATGGATAATGTTTGGAACAGAGAGGATAATGACTCCTCCAATTTCACACAACCACCAAAGTCGCAAAATCCGAATTCAAATTGAAATTCAACACATTTTGCATCCAGGCTTTATTGCTCATGTGTCCCAAAGGGTTATCTATAGTTCAGACCTATGTCCTGAGGAGCGTGAACCACATACTCAGACACAGCCTCTCAACACATCCATCTGGTGGCTGCAAACACACTTATCCAAATTTAACCGAAAGTTAATCTTTTTCAATTTTTACTTATTTTGATGAATGACACCACCATGCAAGCATTCCTTAAGCTGGAATCTAGCCTTCACCTTTCACAACTCTTTCTCCCCTGCTCACTACATTCACACTATCACTTTGTCCTGTCACATGTGTTCATCACCATCCAGGACATCACTGATTACTACAGAACCTTCTCCTCTCTCTCACAGCTGCCCAGATACCACAGTGGCCTCCACAGACATCTCAACTCCCCTCAACTATCGTTTCACACAGCAGTCAAATGATTTAAAGCCTGGGATACCACTTTGCTTTCATCCTACAACAATTTTGCTTACTTCTTGTTCTTATCAATTTATTAATTTTTAAAACCCTCAATGTATTAAAACTAAAAAACAAATAAAGAAGGCGATTACTCCCATGTCCCATTAGCCACCTATGGAATCAACCAACCTGCTCTCTGTATCTATGAGCTTTTGTTTAATACATTTTTAATTTATTATCTTATTTTAGATTTCATATAAAAGAAAGATCATATGGTATTTGACTTTTGCTCTCTGACTTGCTTCACTTTGCATAATACCCTTGAGGCATAACACTTTCCTTCTTACTTTGGATGGTTCAGCCACTTAGGTTTGTTTTAGTTTCCAGATGAACCATGCTCGCACCTGCCACAGTGCCTTTGCATATGCTGTCCTTCTCCCTGGAAAGCTACTCATCACCAGAAACTTACTTAGCTCTTTCTATATCTCTTTATCT
Source organism: Eptesicus fuscus (assembly GCF_027574615.1). Taxonomy (NCBI): domain Eukaryota; kingdom Metazoa; phylum Chordata; class Mammalia; order Chiroptera; family Vespertilionidae; genus Eptesicus; species Eptesicus fuscus. The sequence goes on from NC_072476.1 coordinate 91,229,461, forward strand.
TTTTTTAATTTAAATTCAAATGATATTTCCTTAAAATGGCATTAATGGAGCTTCAAATTAATACAACCTTCATTTTCCCTTATCTCACAACATAAAATTTCTTTTTAATAGCATTTGCATGTATAATTCAATATTTACTTGTATGGTTATTTAGTGTCTTTTCTATTTTGTGTCCTAATACATCTTATGAGAAAAAAAAATAAGCATGTCTGATTTATTTCATTGTTATAGCCAATGGGTCTAGCATAGTGCCCAGGACCAAGTATGTAATAATGTAATATGTGCTGAATGGCTGAAATCATGTTTCATGCTAGTGTTAATGCTTTCATGTTGTATGACAGTGTTAGCTAATGGAATGAAAATGTCAAGCTATAAAGACTTAATTTTCCAACTGATCAATGTGAAAGATTTCACATTAAGAAATTTTAAAGGAATACAATGAACACCACAACAGTATGGTGATTGCCAGATGGAAGAAAGGGTGGGGAGAGGAAGAAGATAAAGGGGGGATAAATGATGATGGAAAGAGACTTGACTTGAGGTGATAAACACACAATACAATACACAGATGATATATTACAGAATTATATACCTAAAACCAGTATAATGTTATTAATCAATGTCACCCCAATAAATTCAATTTAAAAAGGCATGATCATATTGGCAGCATTGTTTCTAGGACTAACTGGAAATTAGACAATGTTTATGAGGGTTTAAATAGGAAATAGAATAGGGAGGCTTACTTTGTCCATTTGAATGCCAAGTGGGTAATAGAAGATGCTCCCAGTGTATTAGGATATTTTCCTTTCTAAAACTTGCTCTGTTATCACTGTAGAAATATATTTACCTGAGCCCATTATGGATAGCAATCACTGATAGCTTCTATAGATCAAAATGGAATATTAAAATTTGTGAGAGTAACACTTCATTCCAGATATATTGTTATAAGATTTTATTTAGTTTTTTAAAACATGGAGCAAAAATTAAAAATAAAAAAGAGAGAGAACTCATGGACATGGATAATAGTGTGGTGATTGCAAAAGGGAAAGGGGATGGGTGGAGGTGGAAGAGGGCATAGAGGGGATAACTGGTGATGGAAAAAAGAAAAGAAAAAAAAAAGAAAATTCAGTGACCACTACTGGAAGAATAATGCGCAGAGTTGACACATTCTGGTCATTTCAAGTCACAGACTCTGAGAGAACTCTTGTTCCTGCACAAGACATTGCCATTTCCATAATACCCTGAAAATATGCACAGATCGCTACCAGGAAAACATCTCTCCAAGCATATGTGTTACTTTACAACAGGCTTCTGCTGAGGAGGAAGTCAAGGGTATTTTACCACAAATCCTTAACAAGGAAAAACTAGTCTCTAGTCAGAAAAAGCAATCCAACAAACAAACAAATAACACGAGATAAGCTGAGGCGGGGGGAGGGGTGGAGAAACAAAAAACAACAACAACAACAAAAAACAGGAAGCAAGAAAGATTGTTACTATGAAGGAACGTCTAATGGGAGAAAAAAATCCATATAATGAGATTAAGAGCTCTAAGGATATAGGAGTATAGAACTAAGCCAAGCATGTGATTTCTTAAGGACCCCAAGAATTTTGTTGTTATAAATTTGTATATATTTTTTTTTCTGATCCTCACCCGAGGATATTTTTTCATTGACTTTTAGGGAGAGCAGAAGAGAGAGGGAAAGACAAAGAGAAACATCGATGTGAGAGAAACATATTGATTGGTTTCCTCCTGCAGGATTCCCCACCAGGGCCCGGGGCAGGGAGGAGCCTGTAACCAAGGTACATGTCCTTGACTAGAATTGAACCCAGGATCCTTTGGACCACAGGCCAACACTCTATCCACTGAGCCAAACTGGCTAGAGCTATATTCTTTATCTTAAAGAGGGCCATAAATTGTGTAACTTTCACGTTCAACAAAAGGCACATATTCATTGGAGTTTAAAACTTGTAATTTGGGAAATTAAAGAAAGAGACATCATTACTGGACATTAAAATATAATGTATCACACAAACAAAATAAAACAACACATTTTTTTAAAATAATGGAAACCACAAATAAAAAGCAAAGAAGAGATATAGAGTACATATTCAAAATAACAAATATAAAAATGTGAAACTTTATGAAATGTCAGATAAAAAAGAACAGAATTAAAAGAATGATCACATTCACAATATAAGAACACTCCTTAACTTGTAGAAAAAAAAAAATATCCCCATAGACAGAAAGTAGATAATGAGTTCCAGCAATATTTATTTCATTAATTGAACAAAATCTCACTGAGAGGCTTTAATCCCTCAAGCGGAATTCAAAACACTGGGGATTCAGAAGTAGACAAGAGTTGCCGGGCTTCTTCTCTCAATGGGCTTAATGAACACAGGGATGCTATACAATCCATGAAAAGAACTCTCATTGTACAGGAGCATTTCAGGTCTATATATATCCAAAAATATAAGAAAGTGGGATAGAACAGTAACGAGTGGTTGAGAGTAGAACTAATTACAATGCTGAACTATGTGACCACTCAGTATAGAGACAATATCTCATCAATTTTTAGTAAAAACATTTTTCTAAGAATTTCAAGATAGCAATTGTGTAGCATTTTGCAGTGTCCTTCTCAGACAGTCTTGGGTAGAGTCAGCCTCACTGTGGAACAGAGAGGAGGGGATGGAGGGAAGGCTGGTGAGTGAATCTTTAAGCACATAAGCAAATGGCCAGCCGAGCATATAACAAGCAGAACTTGTTACACTGGCATTGGTGAAAACAGAATTCAAGTGAAAAAACATTGAATATGGAGTATAAAGGATGCTAAATTCACAAGTTTACTGAAAATCTAACTTCAAAATAAACAGGAAGAATAGTTTTATCTACTAAGTCATACTTAGAGAAAAGCCTAATGATACATGATTCCTATTTCATTAAAGTAGTATATATTAATTTTTATAAAATATATTTTAAGAAGTTAACTTATATTTATTAACATCTAATAAGCATAGCTCAGAATAAAAACATAATAAAATTGTATTTATAAACTTCTTAGTAAAAGGTTGAGTTCTTTTTCATTTCCTGAGCTATTTATGCTTTTGGAACAGATCTAAACAGATGTTTTCAAACCATATTCCATTTACAATTATGTGTTTTATGATGGCTTAATTTTTATTCACCCTAAATGGTTTAGAGTTTATTTTATTTATTATTTTATATCTTACATACAAAACCTCTTATTTATTTAAGAACATTCTAGAATAGCATCCCATATCATTTTAATCTAGTCATAGTATTTAATTTTTAGAGACTTTTTATGTATATCTTCCACATTTAAAAAACAAAATTTTACAAAATAAATTTTTCCACAGTTGTATTGAGAACAAATACAGGCAGTAAGTGTATCTACTGCCTATTAAGTAATCATTCCCATTTATTTTATGCTAATATTTTAAAATCACACTACCTAAATATCTAATTCAATTAACTCATTAAAATATTAGGTAACATAAGCATTGTTAAAAAATTAGATACCATGAAAACCAAGGTGACTGACTTAAAAACTATTAAAATTAGAAAATTAGATAAAGTTGTAGAAAAAAGCAAGATTTAAAATTGCTATTTTACTGGCTATGATTAGCTAAAAAATGGTATCAATTTAAAAATCCTATTAACCATAGTAACAGAAATCTATAAAATTACTTAGTAATACCATTCACAAAAATGGATTAACTAAATATAAATAAAACTGCTAAAATACTATTAAAATACAATAAAATCCATAATAGAGAGGAATAATTAATATTCCTAGAGGTTTTAATATTAAAAAGTAAGTCATTGCAAAGTGTAATTTATAAATATAATACATTAACAAAGACCAAAATATTGGAAAAGAAATAAAATATTAATACAGTAGAATAAATTATGAGAACTGAATATATTATTATTTTTTTACTTTAAAAATTTGTTCTTGAAAGTATTACATATGTCCAATATATTCTTTTCAAAATAATAATTAAACTTTAGAGAGATATTTTGAAATGTGTAGTAGACTGGATGTTTATAGTCTGTAACCTAGCATTTCCATGTCTAGTATATAGTGTAGAGAATATTCTCATACAAGGGACTATGAAATGTGAAATAACATGTTATATTTACATTTTAAAAATAGTAGTTCAATATTTTGGCAGTACCTGGCAAATCAGACATTTAGAGTGATACAGTAACATTCTTGATTATTCCTCCCCAAGACTTGAAGCCCCACTTAGTAATGCACTCAATAAAACTGAGCCCTACACAGAAATACAAAAACAAACAAAAAATGTCATAAATAAAAAGATGCCATTGAATTGCTATCTAGAAAATAAAATGTGGAATTTCAAAATGTGTATAACCTGTTGAATGTTCATAAATCAGAGGATGATAGAAAATAAAGAATATATTATATATTATAGAGAATATGTAGAGAGAATATAATATACCTATTTAAAATATTTAGATTGCTAATTTTTGGCATGGGTATGGATCAAAGATATTTAGCAAGGAAAATAGATAAGTGAATGCAAATATATGTATTTAAGTATATACTTTAAAATAAATTGCATGTATGTGTCTTTACATATGTTTATGATCACAGAGAAGAGTGTAATGGGGTCATTTAAATCAATGTTCCATAGAAACCTAAGGATTTGCATAGAAGAATTAATACATAAGTGTTTCTACATATTATCATTTCCTTTGTTACATTAGCATTTATAATTTGTGTGAGGATATTTTAAAAGTCAAACAGCATACAAAGTAAATAAAGAACCATGATTGTGATATACTTGTAAAAGGTCATGTTATGCACTTTAAAGCAAACTTATATCCTTTAGAAACAGAAGGAAATAAATATAAAGTAAAAAATTTCTCCTACCATATTAGTATGCAATTTATATTTCTGTAGAATATACATATATTTCTCTGTAGGACATACATATATTCGTTTTTCTCCCATTTCTTAATCTGATGCTATGTGATGGTGATGAACATCTGGGAGTGGAGATGACTGAATTGGCAACTGAAAAACCAAAAGAAGCTTCCATTCATGTGTCTAAATCAAGTCTTTTGATAATGATTGCAGACATGACGTAAAATGCTTATTGCTAGTGAGTCATAGTTGTCCTGATGAATATTTTTCTACAAAAAAGTTTCCTGATTCTGTAACTTTTAGTAAGAGGGCTTTGGCAAATCAGACATTTAAAGTGACATAAAAGCATTCTTTTGTTGTTGTTGTTATCCTCACCTGGGGATATTTTTCCATTGATTTTTAGGGAGAGCAGAAGAAAGAGGGAAAGACAGAAAGAAACATCAAAGTGAGAGAAGTGCATTGATCCAGTCCCTCCTGCACTAGTCCCAAACAGGCCCAGGCTGGGGAGAAGCCTGCAACCAAGGTGTGTGCCCTTGACTGGAATTGAACCCAGGACCCTTTGGTCCAATAATTCTTGATTATCACTCCCCAAGGCTTCAAGCCCCACTTAGTAATGTACTCAATAAAACTGAGCACAATGCAAACAGGACCAGGGCTCAAATAAACAAGAGAGCTTCTTCTATTTGTAAGTGTTTTCAAAAAGATGTGGATTACGATATAAATGATACGAGGCTGGAGAAGTATCCAGCTTTACAAAGGAGTGGGTTTCTTCATTGAGAACTAAAATGGCCCTAAGTAGAAAGGCTCTCACACAGTAGACACTTTCATCACCTCATCACTTTTTTCTTGCAAACACAATAAAAGCGCATTTCCATTTACAATGTTAAGCAAAATCTTTGAAAAGGTTATTTGAAAGTGTTGAGAAAGGGTCTATGGAGGAGGCAGCAGAGCTGTTAAGAAAGCATTCTTGGATAGAAAGACAAAGATTATAATTTCAATTATAATAACAAGAATGGTTTTAAACATCAGCATGTCTAGGAAAATAGAAACTGAATTGATCTAAAAGGAAAAAACAAAGAATAAAAGCCAGGGGTACGGTATATCTATCTTATCTAGGGATATACTTCCTCAAACGTTCCTACGTGATAAAATTCTTTGCTATAGCGCAAATGTAAGGGAGAGAAATGGAACAAAATATGAAATAACTATAATATTGTAGTCTATAGCCTCCTTCAATCATTGAAATTGAATCTTTGGAACATATCTCAGATATGATTTAGCCAAGTCAGGAAAGTTGGGGCACAGAGAAAGGGAAAGATTTACACACATTTATGAGAGAAAAGTCAGTTCGAACAGGGATTAATATACAGGACTGCTAGCCCTTCTTTGATGATTTTCCCTTTGTATAATGAAATAAATAATAAAGCACTTCATTTATCCTATAGAAAAATATATATTTATTGGACACATCTTTTAATTAGATATTTTCCTAGGACTAAGGATACAGTAGAGAAAAGGACATGTTCTGTATTGGGATACAGTTTGGATTCTAATGGGGGGATGCACGTAATGGAAAAGGTGGGCGGGGGAAGAAGCAAACTGGTGAATCCAAATGATTGTAGAATAAAATACAAAATAAAATTAATGAATATAATATCATCTGAAAAGGTGATATTTGAGCTAGGTCATGAATGACAAGCAGTCTGCTACACAAAGAAATATGTTAATAGAATGCCAGGCAGAGGGACTTGAGACTCCTAATAATGATAAGACAGATGGGTCTGAGGTACCAAAACATTAAAAACTTGTTATGTTTGAAGAATAGTAAACATGAAGAAGAGTGTTAATCAAAATGGCAGGGAATTGTCCAGGGGTCATGATAATGTAAAACATTGAAAGCATATAACTAAGCCTGGATTATATTCTGATGATATAAAAAGCCTTTGGACTATTTTCATGATGGCAGCTACGTGATTTGGCTGCCATGAATAAATGGATTTGTAGAGGGAGAATAATGGAATAGAAGAAATCAGAAGTCTATTGCTTCAGTTCAGACAATATTAAACAATGTTTTGACTAAAATGCCAGCAGTTTAAAAAGGGAAATAATTAGATACATATTTTGAAGACAAACCTAACAATTCTCCAAAATAAATACAATATGAGATGCTAGAGACAGAAAATAATTAAGAGTAAATTTCAAGTTTTTCAATTGAGTACCTGAGTGGGTTGGGACATCCTTAAGGTGAGAAAGAACAGGGCTTTTGTTCAGTTAAGAGTTTAGAATTCAAATTTGGAAATGTTTCATTTAAGAAATATATGAGACAACAAAGTAGAGATGTCAAGTAGGCCATTGGATATAGCTTAGAGTTCAAGGAACTCTTCTCATCAAGCTATATTACAAAGCCACTGTTCTCAAAACTGCCTGGTACTGGCACAAGAACAGACATATAGACCAATGGAATAGAATAGAGAACCCAGAAATCAACCCAAACCACTATGCTCAATTAATATTTGACAAAGGAGGCAAGAGCATACAATGGAGTCAAGACAGTCTCTTCAATAAATAGTTCTGGGAAAATTGGACAGATACATGCAAAAAAAAAGAAAAAGAAATTAGACCACCAACTTACATCATACACAAAAATAAACTCGAAATGAATAAAGGACTTAAACATAAGACAGTAAAAACCTTAGAGGAATTCATAGGCAGCAATATCTCAGACATATGCTGAAGCAATATCTTTACCAATACAGCTCCTAGGGCAATGTAAACTAAAGAGAAAATAAAAAAAAATGGGACTATATCAAAATAAAAAGCTTCTGCACAGCAAAAGAAACTATCAACAAAACAACAAGAAAGCCCACTGCATGGGAGAACATATTTGCCAATGTTATCTCTGATAAGGGTTTAATCTCCAATATTTACAGGGAATCCATACAACTTAACAAAAGGAAGATAAATGACCCAATCCAAAAATGGGTAACGGACCTAAAAAGATACTTTTCTGAAAAAGGACATACAGAAGGCCAAGAGACATATGAAAACATGCTCAAAGTCACTAATCATCTGAGAGATGCAAACCAAAATGACAATGAGGTACCATCTCACACCTGTCAGAATGGCTATCATCAACAAATCAACAAATGACAAGTGCTGGTGAGGATGCGGAGAAAAAGGAACCCGCCTGCACTGCTAGTGGGAATGCAGACTGGTGCAGCTGCTGTCGAGAACAGTATGGAGTTTCCTCAAAAAACTAAAAATGGAACACTCATTTGACTCAGTGATCCCACTTCTAGGGATATATCCCAAGAAACCAGAAACACCAATCAGAAAGGATATGTGCACCCCTATGTTCATAGCAGCACAATTTACAATAGCTAAGATTTGGAAACAGCCTAAGGGACCATCAGCAGATGAGTGGATTAAAAAAAGTGTGGTACATCTACACAATGGAATACTATGCTGCTATAAAAGGAAGGAACTTTTACCATTTGCAACAGCATGGATGGATCTGGAGAGCATTATGCTAAGCGAAATAAGTCAGTTGGAGAAAGATAAATATCACATGATCTCACATTTGTGGAATATAATGAGCAATACAAACTGATGAACAAAAACAGATCCAGAGACAAAGAAGCATCAATCAGAGCATCAAACCTCAGAGGGAAGGCAGGGGAGGATGTGGGGGAAAGGAGAGAGATCAACCAAAGCACTTGTATGCATGCATATAAGCCTAACCAATGGACACAGACACTAGGGGAGGTGAGGGCATGAGCAGGAGGGGCTGGGATGGCAATGGGGGATAAGGATACATATGTAATACCTCAATCAATAAAGAAGAAAAAAAAATACTAACAGGGGAAGAATATACTCAAGCTCTAGGTATCACTGGTCCAGCAAATAGTAGATAGCAAATGCAACTGAAAGAAATATCTTTTGAGGCAGTAAAAAATGACAATATTATGGTGACAAGAAAATAGGGAGTCAATGTGTTTCAAGAAGGAAAATGTGGTCAGCTCTACTAAATGCCATAGATAGACCATATAAGATGAAAAAAGGTTTATGTCCTTCAGATTTGTCATATTGCAAGTCACTGTAGACCTTAAAAAGAGCAGTTTACAGTACAGGATGGAGGAACATCGTATGAGGTTGTGCATGATGCTAGTATAAAATAGGAAAGAACTGACGCAATCTGAAGAAGTTTGAGAGCGATTGTTAATAGGTTTCATCTGGCATGTGCTAACTTTCATGAGGTGAGAAACCTCAATGACATTTTCAACGAGAAAAATCTTGCTGTATATAATTAACCTGAGAAATTCATCTAGGCAAAAAGGTTAATGCTGACAGAAATGAAAGTTAAATCATAACTATTCAAGTGAAATAAATAGTCCTGCTTCAATGTATAAAATGATTACTTCAAAAAATGATATATAAAGTGAGTCTGCTGCTTAGAGAGAACAGCACATGCTTAATTACATGATATGTGAAATTACCCAGTGCTTTAGAATAATAGGTAACAATCCTGCTTCATGTCTGTTTTATTTTCAATCCATTTAAAAATATATTGCTTTTCAATTTATTTTCCTTCTTGAAATATATCACTAGATGTTTAGACAGGCATTTCCAAGGCTTATGTCACTCTAGAAACAAAATAGACTGTAGGATAATTATTTTTCAACAACTCCAGATATCCTTTAAATAAGTTCTTTTTTTTCCTGCAGTAGAAACTCCACTAGTCAGTTGTATAGTTGACTGGCTAATTCTTTTTTCTGTTTTCAAACAGATCATTTTTTTAAACCTCCATAGCAATTTGTGTATACAAGTTACTTCTCTCAAATTCATGGAATCTAAAAGGTACCTTCAAAGAATAAGTAGGGCCCAGCTGGCATGGCTCAGGGGTTGAGCATCAACATATGAACCAGGAAGTCACGGTTCGATTCCCAGAGTACATGCGTGGGTTGTGGGCTTGATCCCCAATAGGAGACATGCAGGAGGCAACTGGTCAATGATTCTCATCATTGATGTTTCTCTTTCTCTCTCTCTCCATCTCCCTTACTCTGATATCAATAAAAATATATTTTTAAAAAGAATAAGTAGCAGTTGGACTTCATTCTGCAATAAATACAGTGTTAACTAATTTGCTTAGTTAACATTGCTGGCTGGGGGTAGGTAACATTGGATAACTACAAACAAAAAGTAAGTGGCTATTGTAATGATTCAAGCTTACCTTAAAATGGAACTTCAACTAACTGTAATTTTAATGAGTGATTTATATATTTGATGCATTGAGGCTTCCCCTGCCCCGTCTATGATATGCAGTCTCTTTTTGCCTCTTGGAGAATAAGATATTGAAGGGTGTTCACTCAGAAATCAGATCTACACAGTGCAAGGATCCCTAGCATTGCGTAGTATGGTGGAAAAGATTCTTAGGGATATCAAACTAATTAATTTGAATTCCTGCTCTCCTTGCTCCTGTGGAGTTTGGGGGGGAGAATTTCAGTATAACTCTCAAAAAATTGGATTAAGTAACCTCTGATTTATGCTCTTGCTTTTGTTGTCTTGAGATGCATGTACTCATTTTGTCTTTAATAGGAATTGTTTGAATTACTTCAAAAACAATTCAGGGAATTTCTCTACTGAAAAGAGAGGCATATTTCCTCACATCCATTTTTTTTTTTTTTTTCTTCTGGAAGATACTCACAGATCTTCAAATGGGTTTGTTATCTGTAACAAATGCATGAGTTAGGGCATTTGATTTTAGAACGGAAACCTATAAAGTCAAAAGCAGAGAATTGAAATACTAGCCACCAAAAGGTGGAATCCAACTGTTCATAATTGCTTGTGAACGCAGAAAGGAGGAAAAGAAGGGGAGGAAAAAAAAAACCCTCTAATATTTCTGATGCATTGTCATGAGCCATTGGCCAGCTGCTATGAGGAGAATCGCTAATGAAGCATGCGGTCTCATGCTGTTTGGCCCCACAGCGTGAACCGTGCTTCACGTTATGGTCACATTCTTTACCCGTCCCCAGCACCGAAAAGGTCCATGTGTTTTGAACACATTCAAATAAGCGATGGGCATATTATTCAGCTTTCTTTGAAAATTACTGACAGCTCCCACGCCGTTTGCGCGGGTGCCAGCGTTCAGTGGAGCATTGTCCTGTGAAATAGCGCAGGATCGCATGGTGTGAGCGGAAGAATGGAAAGCCGAAAGTTTTCCAGAAGCTATTATTTAGGACGGTCTTTGTTAAGGAGTTAACAGTGTCAGAGCTCACTTGTAAGTTTTGTTTCTTCTTCTGAGGAAAAAAAAAAGGGGGGTCGGGGGGAGGGGGTTGCAAACAATCAGGTCGTAGTTGTTTCTGACGTGTTTTTGATATCCCCGTCGCTTAGTTTTGTGCTGCTTTTCCCAGCGTGTGACAAGGTACACGGTCTTTTGACATTCCAGCTTGCAATTGAGTGTTGAAGGCATAACAATGAGGGTTTTCGTACTAAGTTATTCTTGCAGAATTAAAAATAAAACTCATAAGTGCACTTTGAGAGTGCTGGCATGTCAAAAGTAAACAGCCCTGCTTTTGCTTAAGCCTCCTACTGGTGACAGAGATTGCTCTGATGCTTTGAGGAGAGCAAATATGGATCTCATTATTTTATTTCTCAGTATCTCGTCCTGGTCTTGAAATTGAGATTGATTTTCAAATGCCAACAATTTATGGAACTCCATCTGTGAATAGCTAGCAGTCGTTCAAAGATGAGCATGTGTCCTATTGCTATCTACTAAAATCATGCCCTAACTCAGAATGTTTAACCTAAGTCAGAAGAGCCATTAAGTGTGATTTCTTATATTATTTAGGTCATTGTATTATGAGTTTGTTCTATGAATAATACATTATGCATATGAGGAAATTAGAGATGTTATAATAATACAGAAGGCCACATTACTGGTGTTAGTTAAAATTACAGCCAAAACACCGTCCGGGATATTGTGGATAAAATAGGAATTCATTGTAGTTACCAATTATATAAAGTCTCATGGCAATTTTTAAAGCTTTAGATACGTTGTACACATACTTTTCTCTCAGAATCTCCCATCTTGGGTTCCCCAGAAAATAGTTCCTGAGTAACTGAAATCAATGGGAAGGCAACCTTTAGAGACATTCTCAGAAAGGCCACCTATTGAGGGGAGGGAATTCTTGGATATTATGGCAAAATAGGACTCAGTAGGGTCAAAGGTCAGTTTAGGAGCTAAGATGTGCCTTGAGGCAAGGAGGTAAGAACTTTAAACCCCAGCAGAATGGGTCACTGGATACTGACTGCTTGCAGAACATCATCTTTCTTCTTTTAAGAGCAATTTTCAAGGAGGGTCTCAGCTTTCACTACCCTGCCACGTTTATATCTACCAACAACACCATTTTACTTGAATTTAGGCATGTTAAAAACGTTAGTCTATTATTTAAAGTTTAACATTGTTTTCATAATTAAAATGTATAATATTGCCTTTAGTATCGAAAGGGATTATTTCATTCATTTTTAATAATGAAACTGCTATTTATTTTTTTCATTTTTCTATGCTATTGAGGATATTGATGACTTACAAATATATATGTTGTTAAATTTGGGGTTATTAATATTTATCAAAGTAGCACTACGAAGTCAGTTTTTTGTTAGAAAGCCCCATAATTGTTTTTTTTGGAGTTTTAACACATGTTTAACCAATAGGTAAATATTAACATGGAAACAAAGATAAAAATAATCTTACAGAAAATATGTCATTTGAAATGTCTGAATAGATTTTTATTATGAAAAGAGTGCTATGTAAATCTTAAAAAAGAAAAAAACACTAGAATGTAAATCACCCAATAAACTTTCATCAAAATGTGACATTGGTGCTTAGCAAGGTAATAATCTATAATAATAAAAAGCATAATATGCTAATTAGACCATATGTCCTTCCAGACATCCTTCTGGATGACCTTCTGGATGAAACCGAGGCTGTGAGGGAAGCCCGGGTCCCAGGTACCTGCTGGCAACTGGAGGGAATTCCGGGTCCTGAGTGCCAGAGGGAAGCCAGTGCTGGTAGCTGGGAAAAGGAAGGCCTACTCTTGCATGAATTTCATGCATCGGGCCTCTAGTATAATAGAATTCAGTAAAACCATCCACCTTTCAAAATTCTCGAAAGGTATTCTTATATACCTCTTGTCAATTTCATAGGGTCAATGTAATTATCCACTTTTTATATGTAAAAATTAAGTAAATTGAGATTCATTGAGGATAAAGAAATTTGCCATTTACCTATATACATGAACAATGTGATCATGCCGCATATTTTCTTAAGAAACTTCCATTTAAAATTAGTGAAACCCATTGTGCTAACATGAATAAAAAGTAGAGAGAAAAAAATAAATCACCAACACAAGAAAAAAGAGGAAGGAGACTGACTTTACACACTATAATAGTGTAAAGTGTATATGGTAATGAAAGAGAAACACATGAAGATGCATAGACTTTATGAACCGCTATACCCCATATTTTGAGCTGTAACTGCTTAGGTAAGTAGTTCAATACAAGTGAGAACCTTTTTATGTACTAGGGACAGATATAAAAAGTATCTGGTAGTACACTCACAGGAGCCAACTTTTGGAAATTAGGAATTCATCTCTTAAGTTAGAGTCTCTTTATTTCTAAGTTAAGTAATGCATTAGTATAAGAATAGAGTTGTTGTTTTATGTTGTTGTTTTGTTTTGTTTTGTTTTTAGGGAAGCTTGGTTTTGGTGTTTTATCTTAAAAACTCACAATAATTGATACAAATTATATATGCACTATAATTTTGGGGATATCACTCAATAAGCTGTAAAAAGCAGTTAAGAGTTTAAATTTAAAAGAATATATTTGTGTTGAATATATAGTGACATTTTGGCTGACTGGAGTAATTTTATTTCTTGGAGTCAGATAATAATTTGGAATCAGATATTACCCTCTGTGCGTTCCCAGAGTGATGCTCTTGTTTATTTGATATGCACACTTAATTCTAGTGTAACTTCCCGTGAGACCATATCTGAGGCTCCCCCTCTGATTTCTCCATGTTCTGAAATTTAGCAAAAAGAGTTACATGACATGTTAATATTTAGATGCAAAGTTATGAGTAAAAAGTCATAAGAAAAGTAAACATGATTTCTGGAACTTAATAACTGTCAAAATAGTAGAATACAGAGTATAATTTAAAATAAGTTTCAATATGTAATTTTTAGAGGTATAGGCTTAAGAGTTGTGAACAACAAAAGAAGCACCAAAGGAAGAAATGTGTAAAGAAAACATATGTGTACATGGAAAATTCCACTATATATTCCCAACATTTTATTTAAAATATTCAAACATTCTGCAAAGGCAAAAGCCATTTATAGTAACACCTATCATTTACCATTAATATTTTACTATAACATTTTAATATGTTTGATTTAGCATGCATCTGCCTATCTATCCAGCCATTTTCCATCCATGCTTTTTTATATATGTTAACGTTAATCATGGTATGATTTTTTTAATTATTAGAAAAGATTCTCATAATAGTTTCTTGCAGATCTTTGGAAAAATATTTTCTCAATCAATTCAGCTTTGAACACTCTAATCAATTTAAAATTACAACCCTCTCAACACACTCATCCACAGGTACACTCACATACTCAATATAAAAACGCCTGATACACCATCTATATTTTTACATAACCCTTATAATTTCCCAGCCTTCTGTGAGAATGTAAACACTATAAAGGTGGGAATTTCTGTCTTTTTTTAAAAAATGTATTTTATTGTTTTTTTAGAGAGAGGAAGGGAGAGGGATAGAGAGTTAGAAACATCGATGAGAGAGAAACGTCAATCAGCTGCCTCTTGCACACCCCCCACTGGGGATGTGCCCGCAACCAAGGTACATGCTCCTGACTGGAATCGAACCTGGGACCCTTCAGTCCGCAGGCCGACGCTCTATCCACTGAGCCAAACCATTTAGGGTGGAATTTCTGTCTTTTATTCTCTAATTTATTTCAAAAGCCTAGAAGGGAGCTTGGTGCATAATACAAACTAAATATATAAGGGTGGGCCTATTTTTCATACAAACAACTATAAACCTACTTTTGCCCCACTCTGTATAGTTTGTATTTATTATGTGTGTATGAAACAAGTCTCACCACACAGTGTTCTTAAGTTTATAGGATGCAACTGCTTTTCATATGCAATTGTATAACTTTCTGATACCTATATAATGCTGAGAATTGATCCAAAAGCCCTTCCCCAATAATTTAAAAACATTTTCAGTTTCTTTGTAAAGATATTTGTGTTCCACAGATCTAACATCCAAGATAGTTTTAATTAAGCATACCTAAAAATAAGCCAATTTCATTTTTAGTTGGCATTTCCACCATTACTTTCATTTTCTATCCATTGTTTCTGCTTTGATCTATTGGCGAGTTTCTTTTACTTGTTTCTACTACTTCTTCTAGCTGTTTGTACTACTTTTATACTCACAAAGGTATAAAAGTTAATAAGGTAATTGAAAGCCATGAACACATAAGCCACATATTCTCTCTCTTTCTCTCCCTCTCCCTCTCTCTCTCTCTCTCGTTATTTATGGAAGACGAATGAACTTTTAAGATCAAAATAGTAATGTTAGAATGAGAAAGCACAAGCTTGAGATTTTGACATCCCCACACTCTCTGCCATGCCCTCAAATTGACACAAATCTGCCTCCTGTACTTCCTTTTCTAAGCTGTGCAGTGCTTTGCTGTTTGACAATCTGTTTATTATGATGAGGTCTCAGCTTTGACTTAATCTTGACATCAGTTGACTTTTAGCTGGAAATCTGCAATTGAGATGGTGAAGCTGTCACTCTTGTTGACCTTTCAACAGCCTGGTGACAGAGACTCATGCCTTTTATGAGACACTAGTTAACAGGAGATTCTGTGGGCCAGTTTAAATCAGAGATTTAGAAACACAAGCTAACAACCTGACAAATAGGATTAAATCATTCAATGTGCAAAAACATGCTTGTTATTTCAGCAAATGATAGAAGCATTTTGACTTTAGCTTACCCAGCTGCTTTTCAAATTACATGAGCCAAATTTCAGCCAATATTTTTTGTTTCTCTTTTGCACTTTGCTTGTGAAGATTCCTCCTAAAAGTAAAACTGTTCACTTGTAGGGCATAGAATATTTTAGACAAAAACTTTTGAGATAAAATGCAAGTGCAATGGATATCACAATTTGTGATATTTATGTAAGTAGAGTTTACTATGGCTTCAATATAAAATACTTTAAAAAGATTGCAAAAATAAATATCTTTAACTTTTTAAGCCTAGACAACCCACCACAACCAATAATATTGTTTCCAAATTACATAATATTATTGCTCATACAGGAAAATTCATTTTCTATAGTAGTTAGATAAGTGTAATATAAAGTAAAAAATGGAAAATATTGGTAATTATTCTTTAAATGTAGGTATACATTTATAGAAAAGAGAGTTTATGATATAAGTTTTATTTTTGTAAAAAATGTTATGCTCTTAAATTTTGTATAATTCCCCTAAGACATTCTCAGGAAATGTGTATTCATGATCTATAATAGGATATTATGTGCTTTTTTCTTTCATCACAATTTTCTTTACAATTCTTCCCCATTACATGCCTGATTCATATTAATCCTTTAATAGTAATTCTACCTCATCATTATAATAAATCATTTTAATGAACATTTTTAAAAACACTTCTGACATTCTTATCAAGCATTTAATAGCACAAATTAAGTAAATGGCAAATCATTATTTCATTTGTATGCACTGTAATAGTGTTATTATAAGACATTATTTTGGCATTTATGTGACTGCAACTCTCTATTTCCATGGAAATTTATTTTTATTTTGTTCTTAATTGAGTCAGCTTGACTCATTGTTCTAGATGGATTAGTTAGCTTGCTGGCTCAGAGTACCTTAGAAATAATTCAGGTACAGATGGGGGGAAAAAGTAATTCCATAGTTTTAACAATTGTTTTACTTGGTATATTCAATGTTATGAAATTTCTTAATTATTATCTGGGAGAATTTATATAGCAGTCAGAATTTCTGCCTTTTTCATAAAGATGATTTAGGGATGTAAGAATTAACATTGCATTTGGTATATGTTCTCTTGTTTAAGAACATTCATTGGCAATCATACTGTGCTTGCTTTAAAAAAAAAAAAAAAGTATATTCTTATTGATTTCCGAGTGGAAGGGAGAGGGAGAGAAAGATAGAAACATCAAGGATGAGAGAGAATCATTGACTGGCCGCCTCCTGCATTCCCCTCACCTGGGACTGAGCCCACAACATGGGTATGTGCCTTGACGGGCATCAAACCATAACTTCCTCATTCATAGGTTGATGCTCAACCACTGAGTCATGCTGGCCGGGCTGCTTCACTACTTTTAAATAACTCCTCTCTCTTCCTATTGCTTATGAAACAGGCCTTCTTAAAGAGTACTGGGGACTCCTCGTCCCTCTGTCACCTGTTGAGATTGGTTCTAATCTCAGGTTAGATACAGGACATTATGTAACCAACACTGTGATCCGCAGACAGGCAATCAGGTAGAGTATAATTTGTTAGGGTTTTCATAACCAAGAAAGAAATATTTGTAACAGAATCAGCCACCTGCCTGGACTAAACTCCTCTTGATTACAGAGAGGATACTCTCCCAACCAGATGGATGTTGTGGAAAATAGATTGGCTACTGGTGATTCTTTGTGTTTTTGACAACTGCTAGATTCTAGAAAAGAAAATAAAAAAGTTTGAATTGGGAAAATGTTATGGAAGCAAATTGATTTTCAAGTCATTGCTGAAAGAAAACAATTTAAATATTCCAAGTATCATAGTCCTTGATGTGACCATGCTTTGTTTTGCTTTGCTTTGTCCCCCCGCCCCCCCTTGTACTTAAAGAAAGGCCTTGAACTTTACTCTTTGAACTACCTCAAGGTCACTGCATCAGAATTGGGAGATGGATTTGTTTAGATCAACCAGATTCTTTTGTATCAGCAAAATATAATTTGGAGTGATCACATTTTTCTAGGTAGCCATCACTATTGAACACAAGGTTTGTTGCTGTTGCTTCTAAAAATACTACTTGCAATAATTAAACCTCTTTGACACTTGATCTAATTTAAGATCTTTAAAAAGCCTTTGTATATCAATCAACCCTACACTGACACCCCTTCAGTAAACATTTATATTAGTTATCCTTTTCTTATCTTCTCTTTTGCATTTTCATCATGACTGGAGAGAAAGCCCATCATTTGTAAACATAGAAATTCTTGGTTTACCATTTTCAGTTATGTGTAGAGGATTGTCCATGCTCTGTCCTTTATGTATGACCTTCAATAAAAATGACCTTCTGGGCTTCTCTTTTTCATCTGTAGATGTGGATACTACTACTTGGTTTGCCCACCCAACAGTGTTTCCTTTTTTTTAATGAAAATATATTTGTAGTGATTTCAGAGAGGAAGAGGGAGGGAAAGAGAGATAGAAACATCAATGATGATCCCGGCTGGTGTTTCTATCTCTCTCTCCCTCTTCCTTCCTCTCTGAAATCAATAAAAAATATATTTTAAAATTAAAAAAAAAATAAAAGAAACATCAAAGATGAGAGAGAATCATTGATCGGCTGCCTCCTGCACGCCCCCTACCGGGGATTGAGCCCACAACTCAGGCATGTGCCCTGACCAGGAATCAAACCAGGGTCTCCTGGTTCATAGGTAGAGGCTCAACCACTGAGCCACGCAGGCCAGGCCAAAGAGTGTTTTGAGCATCAGTGATCATTATGGATTTAAAGATTGTTTTGGACAATAAAGCACTGTTCTTATAATTAATATTTTAGACTGAATCATTTTATTTCTGTATGCTCACATTTACATTAAATGTGTTAGATTTGAAATGGAAGAATGATGACATGAGTAATAGAAAAAGGTGGGAGAGTAATGAGATTTTACCATCAGGAATAAAGAAAGGCAATCAGGTTGAATGAATTTTCTAAAATTACAGTCTATTCAAATCCAAATACATTTTCTAATACACAAACTAATAATATCGAGTCATTGCCCAATGTCCTTTTCAATAAGATAAACTTCAGACCATTATGCATATCATGCAAGTCTCTCCATGATCTGGGTTCTGCCTGCATGTCCAGTCCTTTACTCGTATGTCCCCATTGTCTATGGTCTATTCCCTTATCTTTATGATAACTGAACTTATCTAAATGCCAATTTCCCAAATACGTGCTTTTGTTGTTTGTTTGTTTGTTTTCTGACTCATGTGTCCTTTCTTTTTCAATCATGAGTTTTTATTATTGGAATTCCCTAGTACTTTTGTCAACTGCCTATATCTTTCTGACATTTTAAAAATCCAATCTGGTGACATCTACATGGTGAATTATGCTTACCATTAGGAAGTAGAGTGATTATTTCTTTACTTTAGCTGTCATCGCAAATTCTATTCAGTCTTTTCAGATATGGGGGTGGGAGAGCTGAAATAGAATTAACAGCCAACAATAAGGCTGAAAGAAAATACAAGAGCCTGTATTATGGGGCTTTATGGGAGGTGTCTGAACAACTTTCATTGGGAACTGGATATATACTGTTTTTGTGTCTATCTGGAATTGGCACAAAAGATGGAGAGAATGGACTTTTGAACTACAGGTTTTGGAACTGAGATTGATACAAGAGTCAGTGACATAAATTCGAAGGACCTATGTCAGAAAGGAAAAATCCAGACATGATTGTTACTAAATCAGAACAGGACAGTTTAAAGAGCAAAAAGGAGAACCTGGATTCTTTAAAATGTAATGTAGTGGGTAATAGTTGCAGAGATGGAATTTTTGTTACTTGTCTGTTTGTTTGTAGCAGGATATTTTCAGACTCATTCATAGAGAGGGAACAAGCTGTTAAGAAAACCAAGCCTGTTTGAAAGAGAAAGAAAAGAAAGGTTTGAGATCAGGCCAGGGTCTGAAAGGTGAACTTTTGGGCTCATTAATTAGAAGTATCTACTTTGGCTCTGTCACACAAGCCTAATAATTCTTTAAATGAATTCCCCATGGATCTGATAAAAGAAGTATATATTTACATAATGGCTCTTAAAGCCAAAGAACATTTTTTGAAATGACTGATAATGCAAATATAATAATAATAAAATAAATTAAAATTATTGAATAGCTATTATGTTCAAGGCATTGTTTTAAGCAGTATACATATATAAACATAATCTCATCTAGCCTCTTAAAATTTTTTAATCATCATTTCATAAAAACAAAATTGACAATTTGAATCTTGGAAGTATTGTGTAATTTGACCAAGATCTATGAGTATTAGAGAAAGCTAGAATATGGTCGAGGTACATCTGTTCCTAAGCTCTTGGGCATAGAAAGTTTCTACTCCTCACAATCTATCTCATCTCTATATGCTTATTTCATGGCTAATTTTACTTGTGGTTAACTTACTACAAACTTTAACTGAGAAAGCTGTTTATTTTTCCATCTGTATTTTCAGTTTTTATTGTAATTATTCTCACTCAAATATTTAGCACAAATCAACTTTATGACTAAGTTGTACATGTATATATTAAAGTTAAAATCAAAGGCAAGTATTATGCATTCATAAAGCAGTATACAGTATACATTTATTCAGAAGAATTCAATACAGGAACCATGAGTTGGAATTTCCCTGTTTATTTTAAATAATTACTAGCTGACAACCTAACAAATAATGATTTAAAATAGAAGGAAAAATTGGGGGTAGATTGAGAAATATTTTCCAGACTCTGGATCTGGAAATTGTACTGATTTCAATATTTTAATGGGAAAACCTTTATTATTAAAGCTTCTTACACAGCAAATAATTATTTTTAGGTTAGATGAAATATATTCTTCTAGTCATTAAACTAGGTTTATTTTTACCGATGCTTAGTAAAACGTTTCTTAGGATATAAAACATTCTACCTAAAGGTATCAAATACTCAAAACTTTTCTTCAGTCCTTTATCTTTCATAGTATGTTCAGGTATTTGTGAGTAGGCTCCTATTTAAAAATAGATGTGGATATTTTTGTATTATGGGGAAAAATGTTTTTTAAGTTTTTCTCCTTTCTTATTCTATATTATAATTTATGTTGACTCTGTACTGAATATAAAAAGCATGAAAACTTCAGGCCAATAACTAATGCAATTTTAATTACAGGGAACTTGATACTTGGTGTCATTTCCAGGTAATTTATAATTATTTTGATAATGATAATATCATTGGGTATCAGGTTATTATACTTTGGAGCAGAGATTTGTAAGAAATCAGGTCTGTATAAAAAAAGGGGGAAACTTATGAAATTAAAAAAAAATCCTCATCCTAACATTGGTGCCATTAGAATTAACCTCCTGCCAACTCAGAAAACCTGGCGAAGGCCAAAAAGCACAAGGGACACCGGAATTTAACCAATGACTTGCCATGATGCCAGAAGTTCTTGCCCTCCCAAGGTGGTCTTTGGAATAGCCACGTTAAATTTTCAGTGTTCTGAGAGAATTTATAACTTTGTTTTCTCCATAAGCTAAGTGTTTAGCAAAGTTTATACCAACTTTGCCATATTCCATTGGCCAGAATTTAGTTACATGGCCATATACAAGGGGATGGGGGAAAAAGGTGATCGATATTTACTATTATTTTCTAGTTGTTGTTTTTTCCAAGCAGAAAGCACAAAATAGAAATAATGGCTAAAAATTTAACATTTAAAAGGTAAATTAAACTAAGGGGAAAAGAAATAAATGTACATACCAGTACAAATAAATGTACATAACAGTACAAATTCCTCCAACTGGTATCCTATATAATAAAAGCGTAATATGCAAATCGACCAAACAATGGAACAACCTGTGGAATGACCGGTCACTATGATGTGCACTGACCACCGGGGGCAGATGCTCAATGCAGGAGCGGCCCCAAGCCTGCAGGCCCCAGGCCAGCCATGGGGGGTGCCAGCAGGGGCCCCCATTGGCCCTGTCAGTCACCCCACAGATCGGCCCTGATCGCCAGCCAGGCCTAGGGACCCTACCCATGCACAGACTTCATGCACCGGGCCTCTAGTGTTAGAAATAAGATGAATGAGGGCAATCACTTTTGATCAATCGTAATTCTGACTTATTTTCATAAAGTATAATTTAATTAATTACTAAGATTTGTTACATACATTTTTATTCTATGCAGTCTTAAAAATATATAACTAATGTACCCCTTGTATTGCTTGTGTTTATAAATGATGAGGCAAGTCCTGAGAACTTAAAAACTAAATGAAAATATCCTGAATAAGAGAATAGTTATTTAAAAAAAAAATGTTTATTGATTTAAGAGAGAGAGAGAAACATCAATTTGTTGTTCCACCCAGTCATGCACTCAGGGGTTGATTCCTGCATGTGCCCTGACCAATTGGGGACCAAATCTACCACCCTGCCACATAAGGATGATGCTCTTACCAACTGAGCCACCCAGCTAGGGCAAGTTTATTTATTTCTTTGTTTGTTATTGTTATTTTAGCTTCCAAAGATCTAGGAAATAAAGAGGAAAATCCCTCCAGTTTAAGAATAGTTGTAAAACCCTGATGTTCTGTTTTTCTTGATTTTTTTCTGCAGCAAAATGAGAGATTTCCTTCTCTACAAAGGACACAAATGATATTTGAATGTGTCTGTAGCCTTGAGTTGCTATTTTTTTTTTTTATATTCAAGGCATGCTATTGATTAGTATGTAAATTTTGTCATGACTGTGATTCTGTCTTTATAGATGGTGATTTTAAAAATACCATTGTGTCAGGATTTTCCAGGTTCCTACCTTGGTTGGTAATTATAAAGCCTAATGTGTGATCCTCAGTTTATTGGAGATGGCAGATAAAATTAGGATTGAAATAGTACAATCAGGACAGTGGTTCTGATGAATATAAAGATAGAGAAGAATCGCACAAATCTAGGATCTATGAGGACTGAAGCAGGGTCTTGTTCACTGCCATATCCTGGGTGCTAATTACAGTTTCTACAACAGAGTGAGTGCTCCATAATGTTTAACAGATGAGATAATAAATAAGATGTTTTTTCTGCTGACTTTGAGTTGTGCATTTTAAGCTTTTGGTTCAGAAATAAATGACACACCTCTTTATATGTTGTTGCTATATAAAGAGGCATAATTTTATAATTATGAATAAGGCTTTTTATGAAGTTAGATTCCCTGGCTTCAGACCTCTGATCTGCCATTTATAAATTGTATGACTTGGGGCAAGATGCCAACTTCTGTGAAATAATTTCTCAACTGGAAATGTAAGAGATAATAATAGCTCATATCTAATGTGGCTGATGAGAAAATCCATGTGCTTACTAGTATATCAGTAAGCATTAAAGGGACACTGCTTAGCTCATTTAATAAAATATGTGGCTAAATTGTGTGTCTGTTTATCTCAATATTTTAGCATTACTTGTTTTTGAGTGACTCTAAATATATTGAATGTAAAATTGTTAGTGTTTTATAAATTAAGCAGCAATTTATTTTTCTTAAAATGCATTAAAAATAAGTGCATTAAAGTTTTTCATTTCTAAAACATTTTGAAAATACTCACTTAAGCTTTGTGTTGTTCTTGAGTAGAAGTAGTCTCCTGATAGCTCCTAGTCAATCAAATGAAATCACTTGCTATAACATTGTGGAATAATAATAGCAATAAATATATAGATATGGATAGGTGAAAAAGTTTAATATTTCAGAAACAAAATATCAATTATATATAAATTATAAAAAGTAATATGAATTATAAGATTTGTCCCAAAAAGGGGCAGGGGTATAGTTTTCACTGGTGCTACACAATGAAAATATTAAGAATATGAACAAGTTACTTTCAATAAAGTAGAACATTTTTAAATTCCACATCTTAAAAGTTATGAACATAGATTCTATTTGGGCTTGTGTCAAAGTAATTTTTCAGGGCAGGCATCTTTCTGCTAGTCATGTTGAATAATTTTATTTTGCTTTACCTATTCAGTGAAAAATTATATTTTGGTTTTGGGATTTTCTCTGTTGAATGAACATAGTAAACCCAGTCCTCAAGTTGCTGAAGTAGAAAGGTAATTGCTAATGTCATCAGGATTAGGAATGTATAGCTGAACTAAGTGACATATAAGTAGTGCTAGTAGTCATTTTCCATACAGAAATATTATTCAAGGGTCTCTAAAGAGTTCCTTTAGAAAAAATAATAAAATACCTTCCATTGTATGAATTGGCCATCTTCTTAAAAAAATATAGCTGGCCATTTTGGAAGTTGTTAAATTGAATTTATTTCACAGTTCAATGAGAAGTGTAACCAGTAGAATGTGGTGACAGTGACAACCTTCTAGGGGTTGCATTATTATCATTCTCATTCCGCTGCTTAGACAAAACTTGACACAAAAATGTGGACATTTTACATGATACTTTAAAAGACTCTAAGAAAAGAAATGTTATATTTAAACTAAGAGGATTTTTTAAATGAACATATTTTATATAAATATTTTTGTTGAATTGCTAACCTTCCTCTCATCACAAGATATAATAAAAATTCAAAAAATGTAAGAAAATATGCAATTAAACCTAGTATTCTATAATATTCACACCACAGTTTATTATTGTACACATTTGAAAACAATCACTTGTTTTGATATCTCTAATGCATATTGTAATATGCAGTAAATGATCATATGAAGACAAGGTAAGAAATTTATTTTTGGAATTTTTTTGTACGCATTAAAAAAATTAGAGGAGAAATATGAAAGCTATTCCAGGATTGAACAGTTAAAATAAATTTTAATTGATATAAAGGAGTTTTAATAGTGTAGCTGAGAACATAGATTATTGAGCAACATAGACTTAGTGTCTTTAGTTCTATCAACCATCAGCAAACAGGTTTTTCTAAGTAATTTAGCCCTCTATTTTTTTTTTCTTGATCACTAAAATTAGGACAATAATATCATAAAATTGTTATGAGGCTTATGTGGGATAATTTGGACTTAATGTAATATATTGTCTAGTCCAGAGAAATCACATTTTATTTCATAATCATGAAGATTTATTATAGATGTATTTGCTTTTCACCTATTTATATTTATTTTTT
Source organism: Eptesicus fuscus (assembly GCF_027574615.1). Classification (NCBI taxonomy): domain Eukaryota; kingdom Metazoa; phylum Chordata; class Mammalia; order Chiroptera; family Vespertilionidae; genus Eptesicus; species Eptesicus fuscus. Next base: position 91,254,536 of record NC_072476.1, read on the forward strand.
GAAATGAAAAATATATTCTTA